>NC_069118.1:54163678-54463794 GCF_025612915.1 Magallana angulata
GAATTCTCCTATATGTTGTTACTAAATGTGAATATTTCAATGTTTTTACATCAGATTTGGATAAAGGTTTCTTGTTATAACTGATTTTAAAAGAAAAAATGTCTTTTGGATTGAAAGAAGCCATGATACATCTTGAAAACCTTATAGAAACAGGTTAAGGTGATTCAGCCGGGAAAGGGGGTAATACTTAAACAGCCATAACTTTTTTATTTTTCAATGAAATCAGACCAAATTTGAAAAGTTTTACTCAGAATTGCATGAACTTTCTGATTGTAAAGTGTTTTGGTTAGAGAGAAACAAACTCTAAAAGTTAAAGAAAATGTCAAATTTTTACTAGGCTTGAAATTGAACAATATGGGAACAGAAAAGATGTTCTATGTGTGTAAAATAAGAAACTGGCTGAATTTTTATGATTGCTCAACCCTGTGATGAGATTTAGGGGCCAAAATGTAACAGGGGGTGGTCCATAGAAAAAGTGCAACTTTTTAGCGTTTTGGGTTTGTCCTTATTTTAAAACCCTTTATAGGCATTTTATTCTTATTGATATAAGAGGCAGGGTTGAATTTGGATTAACTGAATAATATTATACCATTTTCTTTAAATTTTCTTGAAATGAATTGATAGCCATGCAGTTTTATGAAGTTTTAAACCCTTAGTTTTGATAAGAAATTGCTAAATATTGTTCTTTCTCAAGCTAAAACAGAAAAAAAGTAGCTTTTATGGCTAAATATATATTTTACATGTGCTACATGTAATTACATGTAATTCTAAATAGTTAATATTTGCATTTTAAGTCATTATAAACAATTTTAAAATGTCTGATTGTCAATAAAGCACCCCCCACCCTTCAATTTTCTTCACCAAAAACCCCAAAATAGCCTTTGTTTCACATTTCTCTTGATAAAATCTCATAGGTACACAAAATTGCTCCCATTTAAAACAAAACACATATGTCTGGTTTCTTCTTTATTGAAAATATATCAAGAAAAATTGAATTTGTGTGCATTTTTTAACCATTTGTCATTTGCATGTATTCCGACCTCATGATGGGGGTGTGGTCATGATGTTCAAATTTGGTATTTCTTTATGTGTAAAACATGTATTTCAATCTTTTTAACATATAAATCTAGATCTTTTACTATTGGTTAAAGAATAAACAGAGAAATTAAGTTTCATCATCATCCGTTCAGCATATTTGGGAAATGACTCCTCGGGTAAGATGCCTGATTGCCATTTTCTAGGTACCTGTCCCTTATGAAGAGATGAAAGTGAAGTTTTGTGTTCCAAATAAGTTGCTTCTATGTTCCAATAGAGTTTTTAAACCTCTTAATACCATTTAGAAACAAAAAGGTTGATTGCAAGGAGTAATAGTGTGTTTTTTCTTATTCCCATTTACAGGGGGATAGGTGATACATATGAGTTGAATTCTCCTATATGTTGTTACTAAATGTGAATATTTCAATGTTTTTACATCAGATTTGGATAAAGGTTTCTTGTTATAACTGATTTTAAAAGAAAAAATGTCTTTTGGATTGAAAGAAGCCATGATACATCTTGAAAACCTTATAGAAACAGGTTAAGGTGATTCAGCCGGGAAAGGGGGTAATACTTAAACAGCCATAACTTTTTTATTTTTCAATGAAATCAGACCAAATTTGAAAAGTTTTACTCAGAATTGCATGAACTTTCTGATTGTAAAGTGTTTTGGTTAGAGAGAAACAAACTCTAAAAGTTAAAGAAAATGTCAAATTTTTACTAGGCTTGAAATTGAACAATATGGGAACAGAAAAGATGTTCTATGTGTGTAAAATGGGAAACTGGCTGAATTTTTATGATTGCTCAACCCTGTGATGAGATTTAGGGGCCAAAATGTAACAGGGGGTGGTCCATAGAAAAAGTGCAACTTTTTAGCGTTTTGGGTTTGTCCTTATTTTAAAACCCTTTATAGGCATTTTATTCTTATTGATATAAAAGGCAGGGTTGAATTTGGATTAACTGAATAATATTATACCATTTTCTTTAAATTTTCTTGAAATGAATTGATAGCCATGCAGTTTTATGAAGTTTTAAACCCTTAGTTTTGATAAGAAATTGCTAAATATTGTTCTTTCTCAAGCTAAAACAGAAAAAAAGTAGCTTTTATGGCTAAATATATATTTTACATGTGCTACATGTAAATTACATGTAATTCTAAATAGTTAATATTTGCATTTTAAGTCATTATAAACAATTTTAAAATGTCTGATTGTCAATAAAGCACCCCCCACCCTTCAATTTTCTTCACCAAAAACCCCAAAATAGCCTTTGTTTCACATTTCTCTTGATAAAATCTCATAGGTACACAAAATTGCTCCCATTTAAAACAAAACACATATGTCTGGTTTCTTCTTTATTGAAAATATATCAAGAAAAATTGAATTTGTGTGCATTTTTTAACCATTTGTCATTTGCATGTATTCCGACCTCATGATGGGGGTGTGGTCATGATGTTCAAATTTGGTATTTCTTTATGTGTAAAACATGTATTTCAATCTTTTTAACATATAAATCTAGATCTTTTACTATTGGTTAAAGAATAAACAGAGAAATTAGGTTTCATCATCATCCGTTCAGCATATTTGGGAAATGACTCCTCGGGTAAGATGCCTGATTGCCATTTTCTAGGTACCTGTCCCTTATGAAGAGATGAAAGTGAAGTTTTGTGTTCCAAATAAGTTGCTTCTATGTTCCAATAGAGTTTTTAAACCTCTTAATACCATTTAGAAACAAAAAGGTTGATTGCAAGGAGTAATAGTGTGTTTTTTCTTATTCCCATTTACAGGGGGATAGGTGATACATATGAGTTGAATTCTCCTATATGTTGTTACTAAATGTGAATATTTCAATGTTTTTACATCAGATTTGGATAAAGGTTTCTTGTTATAACTGATTTTAAAAGAAAAAATGTCTTTTGGATTGAAAGAAGCCATGATACATCTTGAAAACCTTATAGAAACAGGTTAAGGTGATTCAGCCGGGAAAGGGGGTAATACTTAAACAGCCATAACTTTTTTATTTTTCAATGAAATCAGACCAAATTTGAAAAGTTTTACTCAGAATTGCATGAACTTTCTGATTGTAAAGTGTTTTGGTTAGAGAGAAACAAACTCTAAAAGTTAAAGAAAATGTCAAATTTTTACTAGGCTTGAAATTGAACAATATGGGAACAGAAAAGATGTTCTATGTGTATAAAATAAGAAACTGGCTGAATTTTTATGATTGCTCAACCCTGTGATGAGATTTAGGGGCCAAAATGTAACAGGGGGTGGTCCATAGAAAAAGTGCAACTTTTTAGCGTTTTGGGTATGTCCTTATTTTAAAACCCTTTATAGGCATTTTATTCTTATTGATATAAGAGGCAGGGTTGAATTTGGATTAACTGAATAATATTATACCATTTTCTTTAAATTTTCTTGAAATGAATTGATAGCCATGCAGTTTTATGAAGTTTTAAACCCTTAGTTTTGATAAGAAATTGCTAAATATTGTTCTTTCTCAAGCTAAAACAGAAAAAAAGTAGCTTTTATGGCTAAATATATATTTTACATGTGCTACATGTAAATTACATGTAATTCTAAATAGTTAATATTTGCATTTTAAGTCATTATAAACAATGTTAAAATGTCTGATTGTCAATAAAGCACCCCCCACCCTTCAATTTTCTTCACCAAAAACCCCAAAATAGCCTTTGTTTCACATTTCTCTTGATAAAATCTCATAGGTACACAAAATTGCTCCCATTTAAAACAAAACACATATGTCTGGTTTCTTCTTTATTGAAAATATATCAAGAAAAATTGAATTTGTGTGCATTTTTTAACCATTTGTCATTTGCATGTATTCCGACCTCATGATGGGGGTGTAGTCATGATGTTCAAATTTGGTATTTCTTTATGTGTAAAACATGTATTTCAATCTTTTTAACATATAAATCTAGATCTTTTACTATTGGTTAAAGAATAAACAGAGAAATTAGGTTTCATCATCATCCGTTCAGCATATTTGGGAAATGACTCCTCGGGTAAGATGCCTGATTGCCATTTTCTAGGTACCTGTCCCTTATGAAGAGATGAAAGTGAAGTTTTGTGTTCCAAATAAGTTGCTTCTATGTTCCAATAGAGTTTTTAAACCTCTTAATACCATTTAGAAACAAAAAGGTTGATTGCAAGGAGTAATAGTGTGTTTTTTCTTATTCCCATTTACAGGGGGATAGGTGATACATATGAGTTGAATTCTCCTATATGTTGTTACTAAATGTGAATATTTCAATGTTTTTACATCAGATTTGGATAAAGGTTTCTTGTTATAACTGATTTTAAAAGAAAAAATGTCTTTTGGATTGAAAGAAGCCATGATACATCTTGAAAACCTTATAGAAACAGGTTAAGGTGATTCAGCCGGGAAAGGGGGTAATACTTAAACAGCCATAACTTTTTTATTTTTCAATGAAATCAGACCAAATTTGAAAAGTTTTACTCAGAATTGCATGAACTTTCTGATTGTAAAGTGTTTTGGTTAGAGAGAAACAAACTCTAAAAGTTAAAGAAAATGTCAAATTTTTACTAGGCTTGAAATTGAACAATATGGGAACAGAAAAGATGTTCTATGTGTGTAAAATAAGAAACTGGCTGAATTTTTATGATTGCTCAACCCTGTGATGAGATTTAGGGGCCAAAATGTAACAGGGGGTGGTCCATAGAAAAAGTGCAACTTTTTAGCGTTTTGGGTTTGTCCTTATTTTATAACCCTTTATAGGCATTTTATTCTTATTGATATAAGAGGCAGGGTTGAATTTGGATTAACTGAATAATATTATACCATTTTCTTTAAATTTTCTTGAAATGAATTGATAGCCATGCAGTTTTATGAAGTTTTAAACCCTTAGTTTTGATAAGAAATTGCTAAATATTGTTCTTTCTCAAGCTAAAACAGAAAAAAAGTAGCTTTTATGGCTAAATATATATTTTACATGTGCTACATGTAAATTACATGTAATTTCATGTAATTCTAAATAGTTAATATTTGCATTTTAAGTCATTATAAACAATTTTAAAATGTCTGATTGTCAATAAAGCACCCCCCACCCTTCAATTTTCTTCACCAAAAACCCCAAAATAGCCTTTGTTTCACATTTCTCTTGATAAAATCTCATAGGTACACAAAATTGCTCCCATTTAAAACAAAACACATATGTCTGGTTTCTTCTTTATTGAAAATATATCAAGAAAAATTGAATTTGTGTGCATTTTTTAACCATTTGTCATTTGCATGTATTCCGACCTCATGATGGGGGTGTGGTCATGATGTTCAAATTTGGTATTTCTTTATGTGTAAAACATGTATTTCAATCTTTTTAACATATAAATCTAGATCTTTTACTATTGGTTAAAGAATAAACAGAGAAATTAGGTTTCATCATCATCCGTTCAGCATATTTGGGAAATGACTCCTCGGGTAAGATGCCTGATTGCCATTTTCTAGGTACCTGTCCCTTATGAAGAGATGAAAGTGAAGTTTTGTGTTCCAAATAAGTTGCTTCTATGTTCCAATAGAGTTTTTAAACCTCTTAATACCATTTAGAAACAAAAAGGTTGATTGCAAGGAGTAATAGTGTGTTTTTTCTTATTCCCATTTACAGGGGGATAGGTGATACATATGAGTTGAATTCTCCTATATGTTGTTACTAAATGTGAATATTTCAATGTTTTTACATCAGATTTGGATAAAGGTTTCTTGTTATAACTGATTTTAAAAGAAAAAATGTCTTTTGGATTGAAAGAAGCCATGATACATCTTGAAAACCTTATAGAAACAGGTTAAGGTGATTCAGCCGGGAAAGGGGGTAATACTTAAACAGCCATAACTTTTTTATTTTTCAATGAAATCAGACCAAATTTGAAAAGTTTTACTCAGAATTGCATGAACTTTCTGATTGTAAAGTGTTTTGGTTAGAGAGAAACAAACTCTAAAAGTTAAAGAAAATGTCAAATTTTTACTAGGCTTGAAATTGAACAATATGGGAACAGAAAAGATGTTCTATGTGTGTAAAATGGGAAACTGGCTGAATTTTTATGATTGCTCAACCCTGTGATGAGATTTAGGGGCCAAAATGTAACAGGGGGTGGTCCATAGAAAAAGTGCAACTTTTTAGCGTTTTGGGTTTGTCCTTATTTTATATCCCTTTATAGGCATTTTATTCTTATTGATATAAGAGGCAGGGTTGAATTTGGATTAACTGAATAATATTATAGCATTTTCTTTAAATTTTCTTGAAATGAATTGATAGCCATGCAGTTTTATGAAGTTTTAAACCCTTAGTTTTGATAAGAAATTGCTAAATATTGTTCTTTCTCAAGCTAAAACAGAAAAAAAGTAGCTTTTATGGCTAAATATATATTTTACATGTGCTACATGTAAATTACATGTAATTACATGTAATTCTAAATAGTTAATATTTGCATTTTAAGTCATTATAAACAATTTTAAAATGTCTGATTGTCAATAAAGCACCCCCCACCCTTCAATTTTCTTCACCAAAAACCCCAAAATAGCCTTTGTTTCACATTTCTCTTGATAAAATCTCATAGGTACACAAAATTGCTCCCATTTAAAACAAAACACATATGTCTGGTTTCTTCTTTATTGAAAATATATCAAGAAAAATTGAATTTGTGTGCATTTTTTAACCATTTGTCATTTGCATGTATTCCGACCTCATGATGGGGGTGTGGTCATGATGTTCAAATTTGGTATTTCTTTATGTGTAAAACATGTATTTCAATCTTTTTAACATATAAATCTAGATCTTTTACTATTGGTTAAAGAATAAACAGAGAAATTAGGTTTCATCATCATCCGTTCAGCATATTTGGGAAATGACTCCTCGGGTAAGATGCCTGATTGCCATTTTCTAGGTACCTGTCCCTTATGAAGAGATGAAAGTGAAGTTTTGTGTTCCAAATAAGTTGCTTCTATGTTCCAATAGAGTTTTTAAACCTCTTAATACCATTTAGAAACAAAAAGGTTGATTGCAAGGAGTAATAGTGTGTTTTTTCTTATTCCCATTTACAGGGGGATAGGTGATACATATGAGTTGAATTCTCCTATATGTTGTTACTAAATGTGAATATTTCAATGTTTTTACATCAGATTTGGATAAAGGTTTCTTGTTATAACTGATTTTAAAAGAAAAAATGTCTTTTGGATTGAAAGAAGCCATGATACATCTTGAAAACCTTATAGAAACAGGTTAAGGTGATTCAGCCGGGAAAGGGGGTAATACTTAAACAGCCATAACTTTTTTATTTTTCAATGAAATCAGACCAAATTTGAAAAGTTTTACTCAGAATTGCATGAACTTTCTGATTGTAAAGTGTTTTGGTTAGAGAGAAACAAACTCTAAAAGTTAAAGAAAATGTCAAATTTTTACTAGGCTTGAAATTGAACAATATGGGAACAGAAAAGATGTTCTATGTGTGTAAAATGGGAAACTGGCTGAATTTTTATGATTGCTCAACCCTGTGATGAGATTTAGGGGCCAAAATGTAACAGGGGGTGGTCCATAGAAAAAGTGCAACTTTTTAGCGTTTTGGGTTTGTCCTTATTTTATAACCCTTTATAGGCATTTTATTCTTATTGATATAAGAGGCAGGGTTGAATTTGGATTAACTGAATAATATTATACCATTTTCTTTAAATTTTCTTGAAATGAATTGATAGCCATGCAGTTTTATGAAGTTTTAAACCCTTAGTTTTGATAAGAAATTGCTAAATATTGTTCTTTCTCAAGCTAAAACAGAAAAAAAGTAGCTTTTATGGCTAAATATATATTT
Source organism: Magallana angulata (assembly GCF_025612915.1). NCBI lineage: Eukaryota > Metazoa > Mollusca > Bivalvia > Ostreida > Ostreidae > Magallana > Magallana angulata. The sequence goes on from NC_069118.1 coordinate 54,171,550, forward strand.
TACATGTGCTACATGTAAATTACATGTAATTACATGTAATTCTAAATAGTTAATATTTGCATTTTAAGTCATTATAAACAATTTTAAAATGTCTGATTGTCAATAAAGCACCCCCCACCCTTCAATTTTCTTCACCAAAAACCCCAAAATAGCCTTTGTTTCACATTTCTCTTGATAAAATCTCATAGGTACACAAAATTGCTCCCATTTAAAACAAAACACATATGTCTGGTTTCTTCTTTATTGAAAATATATCAAGAAAAATTGAATTTGTGTGCATTTTTTAACCATTTGTCATTTGCATGTATTCCGACCTCATGATGGGGGTGTGGTCATGATGTTCAAATTTGGTATTTCTTGATGTGTAAAACATGTATTTCAATCTTTTTAACATATAAATCTAGATCTTTTACTATTGGTTAAAGAATAAACAGAGAAATTAGGTTTCATCATCATCCGTTCAGCATATTTGGGAAATGACTCCTCGGGTAAGATGCCTGATTGCCATTTTCTAGGTACCTGTCCCTTATGAAGAGATGAAAGTGAAGTTTTGTGTTCCAAATAAGTTGCTTCTATGTTCCAATAGAGTTTTTAAACCTCTTAATACCATTTAGAAACAAAAAGGTTGATTGCAAGGAGTAATAGTGTGTTTTTTCTTATTCCCATTTACAGGGGGATAGGTGATACATATGAGTTGAATTCTCCTATATGTTGTTACTAAATGTGAATATTTCAATGTTTTTACATCAGATTTGGATAAAGGTTTCTTGTTATAACTGATTTTAAAAGAAAAAATGTCTTTTGGATTGAAAGAAGCCATGATACATCTTGAAAACCTTATAGAAACAGGTTAAGGTGATTCAGCCGGGAAAGGGGGTAATACTTAAACAGCCATAACTTTTTTATTTTTCAATGAAATCAGACCAAATTTGAAAAGTTTTACTCAGAATTGCATGAACTTTCTGATTGTAAAGTGTTTTGGTTAGAGAGAAACAAACTCTAAAAGTTAAAGAAAATGTCAAATTTTTACTAGGCTTGAAATTGAACAATATGGGAACAGAAAAGATGTTCTATGTGTGTAAAATGGGAAACTGGCTGAATTTTTATGATTGCTCAACCCTGTGATGAGATTTAGGGGCCAAAATGTAACAGGGGGTGGTCCATAGAAAAAGTGCAACTTTTTAGCGTTTTGGGTTTGTCCTTATTTTATAACCCTTTATAGGCATTTTATTCTTATTGATATAAGAGGCAGGGTTGAATTTGGATTAACTGAATAATATTATACCATTTTCTTTAAATTTTCTTGAAATGAATTGATAGCCATGCAGTTTTATGAAGTTTTAAACCCTTAGTTTTGATAAGAAATTGCTAAATATTGTTCTTTCTCAAGCTAAAACAGAAAAAAAGTAGCTTTTATGGCTAAATATATATTTTACATGTGCTACATGTAAATTACATGTAATTACATGTAATTCTAAATAGTTAATATTTGCATTTTAAGTCATTATAAACAATTTTAAAATGTCTGATTGTCAATAAAGCACCCCCCACCCTTCAATTTTCTTCACCAAAAACCCCAAAATAGCCTTTGTTTCACATTTCTCTTGATAAAATCTCATAGGTACACAAAATTGCTCCCATTTAAAACAAAACACATATGTCTGGTTTCTTCTTTATTGAAAATATATCAAGAAAAATTGAATTTGTGTGCATTTTTTAACCATTTGTCATTTGCATGTATTCCGACCTCATGATGGGGGTGTGGTCATGATGTTCAAATTTGGTATTTCTTTATGTGTAAAACATGTATTTCAATCTTTTTAACATATAAATCTAGATCTTTTACTATTGGTTAAAGAATAAACAGAGAAATTAGGTTTCATCATCATCCGTTCAGCATATTTGGGAAATGACTCCTCGGGTAAGATGCCTGATTGCCATTTTCTAGGTACCTGTCCCTTATGAAGAGATGAAAGTGAAGTTTTGTGTTCCAAATAAGTTGCTTCTATGTTCCAATAGAGTTTTTAAATCTCTTAATACCATTTAGAAACAAAAAGGTTGATTGCAAGGAGTAATAGTGTGTTTTTTCTTATTCCCATTTACAGGGGGATAGGTGATACATATGAGTTGAATTCTCCTATATGTTGTTACTAAATGTGAATATTTCAATGTTTTTACATCAGATTTGGATAAAGGTTTCTTGTTATAACTGATTTTAAAAGAAAAAATGTCTTTTGGATTGAAAGAAGCCATGATACATCTTGAAAACCTTATAGAAACAGGTTAAGGTGATTCAGCCGGGAAAGGGGGTAATACTTAAACAGCCATAACTTTTTTATTTTTCAATGAAATCAGACCAAATTTGAAAAGTTTTACTCAGAATTGCATGAACTTTCTGATTGTAAAGTGTTTTGGTTAGAGAGAAACAAACTCTAAAAGTTAAAGAAAATGTCAAATTTTTACTAGGCTTGAAATTGAACAATATGGGAACAGAAAAGATGTTCTATGTGTGTAAAATGGGAAACTGGCTGAATTTTTATGATTGCTCAACCCTGTGATGAGATTTAGGGGCCAAAATGTAACAGGGGGTGGTCCATAGAAAAAGTGCAACTTTTTAGCGTTTTGGGTTTGTCCTTATTTTATAACCCTTTATAGGCATTTTATTCTTATTGATATAAGAGGCAGGGTTGAATTTGGATTAACTGAATAATATTATACCATTTTCTTTAAATTTTCTTGAAATGAATTGATAGCCATGCAGTTTTATGAAGTTTTAAACCCTTAGTTTTGATAAGAAATTGCTAAATATTGTTCTTTCTCAAGCTAAAACAGAAAAAAAGTAGCTTTTATGGCTAAATATATATTTTACATGTGCTACATGTAAATTACATGTAATTACATGTAATTCTAAATAGTTAATATTTGCATTTTAAGTCATTATAAACAATTTTAAAATGTCTGATTGTCAATAAAGCTCCCCCCACCCTTCAATTTTCTTCACCAAAAACCCCAAAATAGCCTTTGTTTCACATTTCTCTTGATAAAATCTCATAGGTACACAAAATTGCTCCCATTTAAAACAAAACACATATGTCTGGTTTCTTCTTTATTGAAAATATATCAAGAAAAATTGAATTTGTGTGCATTTTTTAACCATTTGTCATTTGCATGTATTCCGACCTCATGATGGGGGTGTGGTCATGATGTTCAAATTTGGTATTTCTTGATGTGTAAAACATGTATTTCAATCTTTTTAACATATAAATCTAGATCTTTTACTATTGGTTAAAGAATAAACAGAGAAATTAGGTTTCATCATCATCCGTTCAGCATATTTGGGAAATGACTCCTCGGGTAAGATGCCTGATTGCCATTTTCTAGGTACCTGTCCCTTATGAAGAGATGAAAGTGAAGTTTTGTGTTCCAAATAAGTTGCTTCTATGTTCCAATAGAGTTTTTAAACCTCTTAATACCATTTAGAAACAAAAAGGTTGATTGCAAGGAGTAATAGTGTGTTTTTTCTTATTCCCATTTACAGGGGGATAGGTGATACATATGAGTTGAATTCTCCTATATGTTGTTACTAAATGTGAATATTTCAATGTTTTTACATCAGATTTGGATAAAGGTTTCTTGTTATAACTGATTTTAAAAGAAAAAATGTCTTTTGGATTGAAAGAAGCCATGATACATCTTGAAAACCTTATAGAAACAGGTTAAGGTGATTCAGCCGGGAAAGGGGGTAATACTTAAACAGCCATAACTTTTTTATTTTTCAATGAAATCAGACCAAATTTGAAAAGTTTTACTCAGAATTGCATGAACTTTCTGATTGTAAAGTGTTTTGGTTAGAGAGAAACAAACTATAAAAGTTAAAGAAAATGTCAAATTTTTACTAGGCTTGAAATTGAACAATATGGGAACAGAAAAGATGTTCTATGTGTGTAAAATGGGAAACTGGCTGAATTTTTATGATTGCTCAACCCTGTGATGAGATTTAGGGGCCAAAATGTAACAGGGGGTGGTCCATAGAAAAAGTGCAACTTTTTAGCGTTTTGGGTTTGTCCTTATTTTATAACCCTTTATAGGCATTTTATTCTTATTGATATAAGAGGCAGGGTTGAATTTGGATTAACTGAATAATATTATACCATTTTCTTTAAATTTTCTTGAAATGAATTGATAGCCATGCAGTTTTATGAAGTTTTAAACCCTTAGTTTTGATAAGAAATTGCTAAATATTGTTCTTTCTCAAGCTAAAACAGAAAAAAAGTAGCTTTTATGGCTAAATATATATTTTACATGTGCTACATGTAAATTACATGTAATTACATGTAATTCTAAATAGTTAATATTTGCATTTTAAGTCATTATAAACAATTTTAAAATGTCTGATTGTCAATAAAGCACCCCCCACCCTTCAATTTTCTTCACCAAAAACCCCAAAATAGCCTTTGTTTCACATTTCTCTTGATAAAATCTCATAGGTACACAAAATTGCTCCCATTTAAAACAAAACACATATGTCTGGTTTCTTCTTTATTGAAAATATATCAAGAAAAACTGAATTTGTGTGCATTTTTTAACCATTTGTCATTTGCATGTATTCCGACCTCATGATGGGGGTGTGGTCATGATGTTCAAATTTGGTATTTCTTGATGTGTAAAACATGTATTTCAATCTTTTTAACATATAAATCTAGATCTTTTACTATTGGTTAAAGAATAAACAGAGAAATTAGGTTTCATCATCATCCGTTCAGCATATTTGGGAAATGACTCCTCGGGTAAGATGCCTGATTGCCATTTTCTAGGTACCTGTCCCTTATGAAGAGATGAAAGTGAAGTTTTGTGTTCCAAATAAGTTGCTTCTATGTTCCAATAGAGTTTTTAAACCTCTTAATACCATTTAGAAACAAAAAGGTTGATTGCAAGGAGTAATAGTGTGTTTTTTCTTATTCCCATTTACAGGGGGATAGGTGATACATATGAGTTGAATTCTCCTATATGTTGTTACTAAATGTGAATATTTCAATGTTTTTACATCAGATTTGGATAAAGGTTTCTTGTTATAACTGATTTTAAAAGAAAAAATGTCTTTTGGATTGAAAGAAGCCATGATACATCTTGAAAACCTTATAGAAACAGGTTAAGGTGATTCAGCCGGGAAAGGGGGTAATACTTAAACAGCCATAACTTTTTTATTTTTCAATGAAATCAGACCAAATTTGAAAAGTTTTACTCAGAATTGCATGAACTTTCTGATTGTAAAGTGTTTTGGTTAGAGAGAAACAAACTCTAAAAGTTAAAGAAAATGTCAAATTTTTACTAGGCTTGAAATTGAACAATATGGGAACAGAAAAGATGTTCTATGTGTGTAAAATGGGAAACTGGCTGAATTTTTATGATTGCTCAACCCTGTGATGAGATTTAGGGGCCAAAATGTAACAGGGGGTGGTCCATAGAAAAAGTGCAACTTTTTAGCGTTTTGGGTTTGTCCTTATTTTATAACCCTTTATAGGCATTTTATTCTTATTGATATAAAAGGCAGGGTTGAATTTGGATTAACTGAATAATATTATACCATTTTCTTTAAATTTTCTTGAAATGAATTGATAGCCATGCAGTTTTATGAAGTTTTAAACCCTTAGTTTTGATAAGAAATTGCTAAATATTGTTCTTTCTCAAGCTAAAACAGAAAAAAAGTAGCTTTTATGGCTAAATATATATTTTACATGTGCTACATGTAAATTACATGTAATTACATGTAATTCTAAATAGTTAATATTTGCATTTTAAGTCATTATAAACAATTTTAAAATGTCTGATTGTCAATAAAGCACCCCCCACCCTTCAATTTTCTTCACCAAAAACCCCAAAATAGCCTTTGTTTCACATTTCTCTTGATAAAATCTCATAGGTACACAAAATTGCTCCCATTTAAAACAAAACACATATGTCTGGTTTCTTCTTTATTGAAAATATATCAAGAAAAATTGAATTTGTGTGCATTTTTTAACCATTTGTCATTTGCATGTATTCCGACCTCATGATGGGGGTGTGGTCATGATGTTCAAATTTGGTATTTCTTTATGTGTAAAACATGTATTTCAATCTTTTTAACATATAAATCTAGATCTTTTACTATTGGTTAAAGAATAAACAGAGAAATTAGGTTTCATCATCATCCGTTCAGCATATTTGGGAAATGACTCCTCGGGTAAGATGCCTGATTGCCATTTTCTAGGTACCTGTCCCTTATGAAGAGATGAAAGTGAAGTTTTGTGTTCCAAATAAGTTGCTTCTATGTTCCAATAGAGTTTTTAAATCTCTTAATACCATTTAGAAACAAAAAGGTTGATTGCAAGGAGTAATAGTGTGTTTTTTCTTATTCCCATTTACAGGGGGATAGGTGATACATATGAGTTGAATTCTCCTATATGTTGTTACTAAATGTGAATATTTCAATGTTTTTACATCAGATTTGGATAAAGGTTTCTTGTTATAACTGATTTTAAAAGAAAAAATGTCTTTTGGATTGAAAGAAGCCATGATACATCTTGAAAACCTTATAGAAACAGGTTAAGGTGATTCAGCCGGGAAAGGGGGTAATACTTAAACAGCCATAACTTTTTTATTTTTCAATGAAATCAGACCAAATTTGAAAAGTTTTACTCAGAATTGCATGAACTTTCTGATTGTAAAGTGTTTTGGTTAGAGAGAAACAAACTCTAAAAGTTAAAGAAAATGTCAAATTTTTACTAGGCTTGAAATTGAACAATATGGGAACAGAAAAGATGTTCTATGTGTGTAAAATGGGAAACTGGCTGAATTTTTATGATTGCTCAACCCTGTGATGAGATTTAGGGGCCAAAATGTAACAGGGGGTGGTCCATAGAAAAAGTGCAACTTTTTAGCGTTTTGGGTTTGTCCTTATTTTATAACCCTTTATAGGCATTTTATTCTTATTGATATAAGAGGCAGGGTTGAATTTGGATTAACTGAATAATATTATACCATTTTCTTTAAATTTTCTTGAAATGAATTGATAGCCATGCAGTTTTATGAAGTTTTAAACCCTTAGTTTTGATAAGAAATTGCTAAATATTGTTCTTTCTCAAGCTAAAACAGAAAAAAAGTAGCTTTTATGGCTAAATATATATTTTACATGTGCTACATGTAAATTACATGTAATTACATGTAATTCTAAATAGTTAATATTTGCATTTTAAGTCATTATAAACAATTTTAAAATGTCTGATTGTCAATAAAGCACCCCCCACCCTTCAATTTTCTTCACCAAAAACCCCAAAATAGCCTTTGTTTCACATTTCTCTTGATAAAATCTCATAGGTACACAAAATTGCTCCCATTTAAAACAAAACACATATGTCTGGTTTCTTCTTTATTGAAAATATATCAAGAAAAATTGAATTTGTGTGCATTTTTTAACCATTTGTCATTTGCATGTATTCCGACCTCATGATGGGGGTGTGGTCATGATGTTCAAATTTGGTATTTCTTTATGTGTAAAACATGTATTTCAATCTTTTTAACATATAAATCTAGATCTTTTACTATTGGTTAAAGAATAAACAGAGAAATTAGGTTTCATCATCATCCGTTCAGCATATTTGGGAAATGACTCCTCGGGTAAGATGCCTGATTGCCATTTTCTAGGTACCTGTCCCTTATGAAGAGATGAAAGTGAAGTTTTGTGTTCCAAATAAGTTGCTTCTATGTTCCAATAGAGTTTTTAAACCTCTTAATACCATTTAGAAACAAAAAGGTTGATTGCAAGGAGTAATAGTGTGTTTTTTCTTATTCCCATTTACAGGGGGATAGGTGATACATATGAGTTGAATTCTCCTATATGTTGTTACTAAATGTGAATATTTCAATGTTTTTACATCAGATTTGGATAAAGGTTTCTTGTTATAACTGATTTTAAAAGAAAAAATGTCTTTTGGATTGAAAGAAGCCATGATACATCTTGAAAACCTTATAGAAACAGGTTAAGGTGATTCAGCCGGGAAAGGGGGTAATACTTAAACAGCCATAACTTTTTTATTTTTCAATGAAATCAGACCAAATTTGAAAAGTTTTACTCAGAATTGCATGAACTTTCTGATTGTAAAGTGTTTTGGTTAGAGAGAAACAAACTATAAAAGTTAAAGAAAATGTCAAATTTTTACTAGGCTTGAAATTGAACAATATGGGAACAGAAAAGATGTTCTATGTGTGTAAAATGGGAAACTGGCTGAATTTTTATGATTGCTCAACCCTGTGATGAGATTTAGGGGCCAAAATGTAACAGGGGGTGGTCCATAGAAAAAGTGCAACTTTTTAGCGTTTTGGGTTTGTCCTTATTTTATAACCCTTTATAGGCATTTTATTCTTATTGATATAAGAGGCAGGGTTGAATTTGGATTAACTGAATAATATTATACCATTTTCTTTAAATTTTCTTGAAATGAATTGATAGCCATGCAGTTTTATGAAGTTTTAAACCCTTAGTTTTGATAAGAAATTGCTAAATATTGTTCTTTCTCAAGCTAAAACAGAAAAAAAGTAGCTTTTATGGCTAAATATATATTTTACATGTGCTACATGTAAATTACATGTAATTACATGTAATTCTAAATAGTTAATATTTGCATTTTAAGTCATTATAAACAATTTTAAAATGTCTGATTGTCAATAAAGCACCCCCCACCCTTCAATTTTCTTCACCAAAAACCCCAAAATAGCCTTTGTTTCACATTTCTCTTGATAAAATCTCATAGGTACACAAAATTGCTCCCATTTAAAACAAAACACATATGTCTGGTTTCTTCTTTATTGAAAATATATCAAGAAAAATTGAATTTGTGTGCATTTTTTAACCATTTGTCATTTGCATGTATTCCGACCTCATGATGGGGGTGTGGTCATGATGTTCAAATTTGGTATTTCTTTATGTGTAAAACATGTATTTCAATCTTTTTAACATATAAATCTAGATCTTTTACTATTGGTTAAAGAATAAACAGAGAAATTAGGTTTCATCATCATCCGTTCAGCATATTTGGGAAATGACTCCTCGGGTAAGATGCCTGATTGCCATTTTCTAGGTACCTGTCCCTTATGAAGAGATGAAAGTGAAGTTTTGTGTTCCAAATAAGTTGCTTCTATGTTCCAATAGAGTTTTTAAATCTCTTAATACCATTTAGAAACAAAAAGGTTGATTGCAAGGAGTAATAGTGTGTTTTTTCTTATTCCCATTTACAGGGGGATAGGTGATACATATGAGTTGAATTCTCCTATATGTTGTTACTAAATGTGAATATTTCAATGTTTTTACATCAGATTTGGATAAAGGTTTCTTGTTATAACTGATTTTAAAAGAAAAAATGTCTTTTGGATTGAAAGAAGCCATGATACATCTTGAAAACCTTATAGAAACAGGTTAAGGTGATTCAGCCGGGAAAGGGGGTAATACTTAAACAGCCATAACTTTTTTATTTTTCAATGAAATCAGACCAAATTTGAAAAGTTTTACTCAGAATTGCATGAACTTTCTGATTGTAAAGTGTTTTGGTTAGAGAGAAACAAACTCTAAAAGTTAAAGAAAATGTCAAATTTTTACTAGGCTTGAAATTGAACAATATGGGAACAGAAAAGATGTTCTATGTGTGTAAAATGGGAAACTGGCTGAATTTTTATGATTGCTCAACCCTGTGATGAGATTTAGGGGCCAAAATGTAACAGGGGGTGGTCCATAGAAAAAGTGCAACTTTTTAGCGTTTTGGGTTTGTCCTTATTTTATAACCCTTTATAGGCATTTTATTCTTATTGATATAAGAGGCAGGGTTGAATTTGGATTAACTGAATAATATTATACCATTTTCTTTAAATTTTCTTGAAATGAATTGATAGCCATGCAGTTTTATGAAGTTTTAAACCCTTAGTTTTGATAAGAAATTGCTAAATATTGTTCTTTCTCAAGCTAAAACAGAAAAAAAGTAGCTTTTATGGCTAAATATATATTTTACATGTGCTACATGTAAATTACATGTAATTACATGTAATTCTAAATAGTTAATATTTGCATTTTAAGTCATTATAAACAATTTTAAAATGTCTGATTGTCAATAAAGCTCCCCCCACCCTTCAATTTTCTTCACCAAAAACCCCAAAATAGCCTTTGTTTCACATTTCTCTTGATAAAATCTCATAGGTACACAAAATTGCTCCCATTTAAAACAAAACACATATGTCTGGTTTCTTCTTTATTGAAAATATATCAAGAAAAATTGAATTTGTGTGCATTTTTTAACCATTTGTCATTTGCATGTATTCCGACCTCATGATGGGGGTGTGGTCATGATGTTCAAATTTGGTATTTCTTGATGTGTAAAACATGTATTTCAATCTTTTTAACATATAAATCTAGATCTTTTACTATTGGTTAAAGAATAAACAGAGAAATTAGGTTTCATCATCATCCGTTCAGCATATTTGGGAAATGACTCCTCGGGTAAGATGCCTGATTGCCATTTTCTAGGTACCTGTCCCTTATGAAGAGATGAAAGTGAAGTTTTGTGTTCCAAATAAGTTGCTTCTATGTTCCAATAGAGTTTTTAAACCTCTTAATACCATTTAGAAACAAAAAGGTTGATTGCAAGGAGTAATAGTGTGTTTTTTCTTATTCCCATTTACAGGGGGATAGGTGATACATATGAGTTGAATTCTCCTATATGTTGTTACTAAATGTGAATATTTCAATGTTTTTACATCAGATTTGGATAAAGGTTTCTTGTTATAACTGATTTTAAAAGAAAAAATGTCTTTTGGATTGAAAGAAGCCATGATACATCTTGAAAACCTTATAGAAACAGGTTAAGGTGATTCAGCCGGGAAAGGGGGTAATACTTAAACAGCCATAACTTTTTTATTTTTCAATGAAATCAGACCAAATTTGAAAAGTTTTACTCAGAATTGCATGAACTTTCTGATTGTAAAGTGTTTTGGTTAGAGAGAAACAAACTCTAAAAGTTAAAGAAAATGTCAAATTTTTACTAGGCTTGAAATTGAACAATATGGGAACAGAAAAGATGTTCTATGTGTGTAAAATGGGAAACTGGCTGAATTTTTATGATTGCTCAACCCTGTGATGAGATTTAGGGGCCAAAATGTAACAGAGGGTGGTCCATAGAAAAAGTGCAACTTTTTAGCGTTTTGGGTTTGTCCTTATTTTATAACCCTTTATAGGCATTTTATTCTTATTGATATAAGAGGCAGGGTTGAATTTGGATTAACTGAATAATATTATACCATTTTCTTTAAATTTTCTTGAAATGAATTGATAGCCATGCAGTTTTATGAAGTTTTAAACCCTTAGTTTTGATAAGAAATTGCTAAATATTGTTCTTTCTCAAGCTAAAACAGAAAAAAAGTAGCTTTTATGGCTAAATATATATTTTACATGTGCTACATGTAAATTACATGTAATTACATGTAATTCTAAATAGTTAATATTTGCATTTTAAGTCATTATAAACAATTTTAAAATGTCTGATTGTCAATAAAGCACCCCCCACCCTTCAATTTTCTTCACCAAAAACCCCAAAATAGCCTTTGTTTCACATTTCTCTTGATAAAATCTCATAGGTACACAAAATTGCTCCCATTTAAAACAAAACACATATGTCTGGTTTCTTCTTTATTGAAAATATATCAAGAAAAATTGAATTTGTGTGCATTTTTTAACCATTTGTCATTTGCATGTATTCCGACCTCATGATGGGGGTGTGGTCATGATGTTCAAATTTGGTATTTCTTTATGTGTAAAACATGTATTTCAATCTTTTTAACATATAAATCTAGATCTTTTACTATTGGTTAAAGAATAAACAGAGAAATTAGGTTTCATCATCATCCGTTCAGCATATTTGGGAAATGACTCCTCGGGTAAGATGCCTGATTGCCATTTTCTAGGTACCTGTCCCTTATGAAGAGATGAAAGTGAAGTTTTGTGTTCCAAATAAGTTGCTTCTATGTTCCAATAGAGTTTTTAAACCTCTTAATACCATTTAGAAACAAAAAGGTTGATTGCAAGGAGTAATAGTGTGTTTTTTCTTATTCCCATTTACAGGGGGATAGGTGATACATATGAGTTGAATTCTCCTATATGTTGTTACTAAATGTGAATATTTCAATGTTTTTACATCAGATTTGGATAAAGGTTTCTTGTTATAACTGATTTTAAAAGAAAAAATGTCTTTTGGATTGAAAGAAGCCATGATACATCTTGAAAACCTTATAGAAACAGGTTAAGGTGATTCAGCCGGGAAAGGGGGTAATACTTAAACAGCCATAACTTTTTTATTTTTCAATGAAATCAGACCAAATTTGAAAAGTTTTACTCAGAATTGCATGAACTTTCTGATTGTAAAGTGTTTTGGTTAGAGAGAAACAAACTCTAAAAGTTAAAGAAAATGTCAAATTTTTACTAGGCTTGAAATTGAACAATATGGGAACAGAAAAGATGTTCTATGTGTGTAAAATGGGAAACTGGCTGAATTTTTATGATTGCTCAACCCTGTGATGAGATTTAGGGGCCAAAATGTAACAGGGGGTGGTCCATAGAAAAAGTGCAACTTTTAAGCGTTTTGGGTTTGTCCTTATTTTATAACCCTTTATAGGCATTTTATTCTTATTGATATAAGAGGCAGGGTTGAATTTGGATTAACTGAATAATATTATACCATTTTCTTTAAATTTTCTTGAAATGAATTGATAGCCATGCAGTTTTATGAAGTTTTAAACCCTTAGTTTTGATAAGAAATTGCTAAATATTGTTCTTTCTCAAGCTAAAACAGAAAAAAAGTAGCTTTTATGGCTAAATATATATTTTACATGTGCTACATGTAAATTACATGTAATTACATGTAATTCTAAATAGTTAATATTTGCATTTTAAGTCATTATAAACAATGTTAAAATGTCTGATTGTCAATAAAGCACCCCCCACCCTTCAATTTTCTTCACCAAAAACCCCAAAATAGCCTTTGTTTCACATTTCTCTTGATAAAATCTCATAGGTACACAAAATTGCTCCCATTTAAAACAAAACACATATGTCTGGTTTCTTCTTTATTGAAAATATATCAAGAAAAATTGAATTTGTGTGCATTTTTTAACCATTTGTCATTTGCATGTATTCCGACCTCATGATGGGGGTGTGGTCATGATGTTCAAATTTGGTATTTCTTTATGTGTAAAACATGTATTTCAATCTTTTTAACATATAAATCTAGATCTTTTACTATTGGTTAAAGAATAAACAGAGAAATTAGGTTTCATCATCATCCGTTCAGCATATTTGGGAAATGACTCCTCGGGTAAGATGCCTGATTGCCATTTTCTAGGTACCTGTCCCTTATGAAGAGATGAAAGTGAAGTTTTGTGTTCCAAATAAGTTGCTTCTATGTTCCAATAGAGTTTTTAAACCTCTTAATACCATTTAGAAACAAAAAGGTTGATTGCAAGGAGTAATAGTGTGTTTTTTCTTATTCCCATTTACAGGGGGATAGGTGATACATATGAGTTGAATTCTCCTATATGTTGTTACTAAATGTGAATATTTCAATGTTTTTACATCAGATTTGGATAAAGGTTTCTTGTTATAACTGATTTTAAAAGAAAAAATGTCTTTTGGATTGAAAGAAGCCATGATACATCTTGAAAACCTTATAGAAACAGGTTAAGGTGATTCAGCCGGGAAAGGGGGTAATACTTAAACAGCCATAACTTTTTTATTTTTCAATGAAATCAGACCAAATTTGAAAAGTTTTACTCAGAATTGCATGAACTTTCTGATTGTAAAGTGTTTTGGTTAGAGAGAAACAAACTCTAAAAGTTAAAGAAAATGTCAAATTTTTACTAGGCTTGAAATTGAACAATATGGGAACAGAAAAGATGTTCTATGTGTGTAAAATGGGAAACTGGCTGAATTTTTATGATTGCTCAACCCTGTGATGAGATTTAGGGGCCAAAATGTAACAGGGGGTGGTCCATAGAAAAAGTGCAACTTTTTAGCGTTTTGGGTTTGTCCTTATTTTATAACCCTTTATAGGCATTTTATTCTTATTGATATAAGAGGCAGGGTTGAATTTGGATTAACTGAATAATATTATACCATTTTCTTTAAATTTTCTTGAAATGAATTGATAGCCATGCAGTTTTATGAAGTTTTAAACCCTAATAGTTTTGATAAGAAATTGCTAAATATTGTTCTTTCTCAAGCTAAAACAGAAAAAAAGTAGCTTTTATGGCTAAATATATATTTTACATGTGCTACATGTAAATTACATGTAATTACATGTAATTCTAAATAGTTAATATTTGCATTTTAAGTCATTATAAACAATTTTAAAATGTCTGATTGTCAATAAAGCACCCCCCACCCTTCAATTTTCTTCACCAAAAACCCCAAAATAGCCTTTGTTTCACATTTCTCTTGATAAAATCTCATAGGTACACAAAATTGCTCCCATTTAAAACAAAACACATATGTCTGGTTTCTTCTTTATTGAAAATATATCAAGAAAAATTGAATTTGTGTGCATTTTTTAACCATTTGTCATTTGCATGTATTCCGACCTCATGATGGGGGTGTGGTCATGATGTTCAAATTTGGTATTTCTTTATGTGTAAAACATGTATTTCAATCTTTTTAACATATAAATCTAGATCTTTTACTATTGGTTAAAGAATAAACAGAGAAATTAGGTTTCATCATCATCCGTTCAGCATATTTGGGAAATGACTCCTCGGGTAAGATGCCTGATTGCCATTTTCTAGGTACCTGTCCCTTATGAAGAGATGAAAGTGAAGTTTTGTGTTCCAAATAAGTTGCTTCTATGTTCCAATAGAGTTTTTAAACCTCTTAATACCATTTAGAAACAAAAAGGTTGATTGCAAGGAGTAATAGTGTGTTTTTTCTTATTCCCATTTACAGGGGGATAGGTGATACATATGAGTTGAATTCTCCTATATGTTGTTACTAAATGTGAATATTTCAATGTTTTTACATCAGATTTGGATAAAGGTTTCTTGTTATAACTGATTTTAAAAGAAAAAATGTCTTTTGGATTGAAAGAAGCCATGATACATCTTGAAAACCTTATAGAAACAGGTTAAGGTGATTCAGCCGGGAAAGGGGGTAATACTTAAACAGCCATAACTTTTTTATTTTTCAATGAAATCAGACCAAATTTGAAAAGTTTTACTCAGAATTGCATGAACTTTCTGATTGTAAAGTGTTTTGGTTAGAGAGAAACAAACTCTAAAAGTTAAAGAAAATGTCAAATTTTTACTAGGCTTGAAATTGAACAATATGGGAACAGAAAAGATGTTCTATGTGTGTAAAATGGGAAACTGGCTGAATTTTTATGATTGCTCAACCCTGTGATGAGATTTAGGGGCCAAAATGTAACAGGGGGTGGTCCATAGAAAAAGTGCAACTTTTTAGCGTTTTGGGTTTGTCCTTATTTTATAACCCTTTATAGGCATTTTATTCTTATTGATATAAGAGGCAGGGTTGAATTTGGATTAACTGAATAATATTATACCATTTTCTTTAAATTTTCTTGAAATGAATTGATAGCCATGCAGTTTTATGAAGTTTTAAACCCTTAGTTTTGATAAGAAATTGCTAAATATTGTTCTTTCTCAAGCTAAAACAGAAAAAAAGTAGCTTTTATGGCTAAATATATATTTTACATGTGCTACATGTAAATTACATGTAATTACATGTAATTCTAAATAGTTAATATTTGCATTTTAAGTCATTATAAACAATTTTAAAATGTCTGATTGTCAATAAAGCACCCCCCACCCTTCAATTTTCTTCACCAAAAACCCCAAAATAGCCTTTGTTTCACATTTCTCTTGATAAAATCTCATAGGTACACAAAATTGCTCCCATTTAAAACAAAACACATATGTCTGGTTTCTTCTTTATTGAAAATATATCAAGAAAAATTGAATTTGTGTGCATTTTTTAACCATTTGTCATTTGCATGTATTCCGACCTCATGATGGGGGTGTGGTCATGATGTTCAAATTTGGTATTTCTTGATGTGTAAAACATGTATTTCAATCTTTTTAACATATAAATCTAGATCTTTTACTATTGGTTAAAGAATAAACAGAGAAATTAGGTTTCATCATCATCCGTTCAGCATATTTGGGAAATGACTCCTCGGGTAAGATGCCTGATTGCCATTTTCTAGGTACCTGTCCCTTATGAAGAGATGAAAGTGAAGTTTTGTGTTCCAAATAAGTTGCTTCTATGTTCCAATAGAGTTTTTAAACCTCTTAATACCATTTAGAAACAAAAAGGTTGATTGCAAGGAGTAATAGTGTGTTTTTTCTTATTCCCATTTACAGGGGGATAGGTGATACATATGAGTTGAATTCTCCTATATGTTGTTACTAAATGTGAATATTTCAATGTTTTTACATCAGATTTGGATAAAGGTTTCTTGTTATAACTGATTTTAAAAGAAAAAATGTCTTTTGGATTGAAAGAAGCCATGATACATCTTGAAAACCTTATAGAAACAGGTTAAGGTGATTCAGCCGGGAAAGGGGGTAATACTTAAACAGCCATAACTTTTTTATTTTTCAATGAAATCAGACCAAATTTGAAAAGTTTTACTCAGAATTGCATGAACTTTCTGATTGTAAAGTGTTTTGGTTAGAGAGAAACAAACTCTAAAAGTTAAAGAAAATGTCAAATTTTTACTAGGCTTGAAATTGAACAATATGGGAACAGAAAAGATGTTCTATGTGTGTAAAATGGGAAACTGGCTGAATTTTTATGATTGCTCAACCCTGTGATGAGATTTAGGGGCCAAAATGTAACAGGGGGTGGTCCATAGAAAAAGTGCAACTTTTTAGCGTTTTGGGTTTGTCCTTATTTTATAACCCTTTATAGGCATTTTATTCTTATTGATATAAGAGGCAGGGTTGAATTTGGATTAACTGAATAATATTATACCATTTTCTTTAAATTTTCTTGAAATGAATTGATAGCCATGCAGTTTTATGAAGTTTTAAACCCTAATTGTTTTGATAAGAAATTGCTAAATATTGTTCTTTCTCAAGCTAAAACAGAAAAAAAGTAGCTTTTATGGCTAAATATATATTTTACATGTGCTACATGTAAATTACATGTAATTACATGTAATTCTAAATAGTTAATATTTGCATTTTAAGTCATTATAAACAATTTTAAAATGTCTGATTGTCAATAAAGCACCCCCCACCCTTCAATTTTCTTCACCAAAAACCCCAAAATAGCCTTTGTTTCACATTTCTCTTGATAAAATCTCATAGGTACACAAAATTGCTCCCATTTAAAACAAAACACATATGTCTGGTTTCTTCTTTATTGAAAATATATCAAGAAAAATTGAATTTGTGTGCATTTTTTAACCATTTGTCATTTGCATGTATTCCGACCTCATGATGGGGGTGTGGTCATGATGTTCAAATTTGGTATTTCTTTATGTGTAAAACATGTATTTCAATCTTTTTAACATATAAATCTAGATCTTTTACTATTGGTTAAAGAATAAACAGAGAAATTAGGTTTCATCATCATCCGTTCAGCATATTTGGGAAATGACTCCTCGGGTAAGATGCCTGATTGCCATTTTCTAGGTACCTGTCCCTTATGAAGAGATGAAAGTGAAGTTTTGTGTTCCAAATAAGTTGCTTCTATGTTCCAATAGAGTTTTTAAACCTCTTAATACCATTTAGAAACAAAAAGGTTGATTGCAAGGAGTAATAGTGTGTTTTTTCTTATTCCCATTTACAGGGGGATAGGTGATACATATGAGTTGAATTCTCCTATATGTTGTTACTAAATGTGAATATTTCAATGTTTTTACATCAGATTTGGATAAAGGTTTCTTGTTATAACTGATTTTAAAAGAAAAAATGTCTTTTGGATTGAAAGAAGCCATGATACATCTTGAAAACCTTATAGAAACAGGTTAAGGTGATTCAGCCGGGAAAGGGGGTAATACTTAAACAGCCATAACTTTTTTATTTTTCAATGAAATCAGACCAAATTTGAAAAGTTTTACTCAGAATTGCATGAACTTTCTGATTGTAAAGTGTTTTGGTTAGAGAGAAACAAACTCTAAAAGTTAAAGAAAATGTCAAATTTTTACTAGGCTTGAAATTGAACAATATGGGAACAGAAAAGATGTTCTATGTGTGTAAAATGGGAAACTGGCTGAATTTTTATGATTGCTCAACCCTGTGATGAGATTTAGGGGCCAAAATGTAACAGGGGGTGGTCCATAGAAAAAGTGCAACTTTTTAGCGTTTTGGGTTTGTCCTTATTTTATAACCCTTTATAGGCATTTTATTCTTATTGATATAAGAGGCAGGGTTGAATTTGGATTAACTGAATAATATTATACCATTTTCTTTAAATTTTCTTGAAATGAATTGATAGCCATGCAGTTTTATGAAGTTTTAAACCCTAATAGTTTTGATAAGAAATTGCTAAATATTGTTCTTTCTCAAGCTAAAACAGAAAAAAAGTAGCTTTTATGGCTAAATATATATTTTACATGTGCTACATGTAAATTACATGTAATTACATGTAATTCTAAATAGTTAATATTTGCATTTTAAGTCATTATAAACAATTTTAAAATGTCTGATTGTCAATAAAGCACCCCCCACCCTTCAATTTTCTTCACCAAAAACCCCAAAATAGCCTTTGTTTCACATTTCTCTTGATAAAATCTCATAGGTACACAAAATTGCTCCCATTTAAAACAAAACACATATGTCTGGTTTCTTCTTTATTGAAAATATATCAAGAAAAATTGAATTTGTGTGCATTTTTTAACCATTTGTCATTTGCATGTATTCCGACCTCATGATGGGGGTGTGGTCATGATGTTCAAATTTGGTATTTCTTTATGTGTAAAACATGTATTTCAATCTTTTTAACATATAAATCTAGATCTTTTACTATTGGTTAAAGAATAAACAGAGAAATTAGGTTTCATCATCATCCGTTCAGCATATTTGGGAAATGACTCCTCGGGTAAGATGCCTGATTGCCATTTTCTAGGTACCTGTCCCTTATGAAGAGATGAAAGTGAAGTTTTGTGTTCCAAATAAGTTGCTTCTATGTTCCAATAGAGTTTTTAAACCTCTTAATACCATTTAGAAACAAAAAGGTTGATTGCAAGGAGTAATAGTGTGTTTTTTCTTATTCCCATTTACAGGGGGATAGGTGATACATATGAGTTGAATTCTCCTATATGTTGTTACTAAATGTGAATATTTCAATGTTTTTACATCAGATTTGGATAAAGGTTTCTTGTTATAACTGATTTTAAAAGAAAAAATGTCTTTTGGATTGAAAGAAGCCATGATACATCTTGAAAACCTTATAGAAACAGGTTAAGGTGATTCAGCCGGGAAAGGGGGTAATACTTAAACAGCCATAACTTTTTTATTTTTCAATGAAATCAGACCAAATTTGAAAAGTTTTACTCAGAATTGCATGAACTTTCTGATTGTAAAGTGTTTTGGTTAGAGAGAAACAAACTCTAAAAGTTAAAGAAAATGTCAAATTTTTACTAGGCTTGAAATTGAACAATATGGGAACAGAAAAGATGTTCTATGTGTGTAAAATGGGAAACTGGCTGAATTTTTATGATTGCTCAACCCTGTGATGAGATTTAGGGGCCAAAATGTAACAGGGGGTGGTCCATAGAAAAAGTGCAACTTTTTAGCGTTTTGGGTTTGTCCTTATTTTATAACCCTTTATAGGCATTTTATTCTTATTGATATAAGAGGCAGGGTTGAATTTGGATTAACTGAATAATATTATACCATTTTCTTTAAATTTTCTTGAAATGAATTGATAGCCATGCAGTTTTATGAAGTTTTAAACCCTAATAGTTTTGATAAGAAATTGCTAAATATTGTTCTTTCTCAAGCTAAAACAGAAAAAAAGTAGCTTTTATGGCTAAATATATATTTTACATGTGCTACATGTAAATTACATGTAATTACATGTAATTCTAAATAGTTAATATTTGCATTTTAAGTCATTATAAACAATTTTAAAATGTCTGATTGTCAATAAAGCACCCCCCACCCTTCAATTTTCTTCACCAAAAACCCCAAAATAGCCTTTGTTTCACATTTCTCTTGATAAAATCTCATAGGTACACAAAATTGCTCCCATTTAAAACAAAACACATATGTCTGGTTTCTTCTTTATTGAAAATATATCAAGAAAAATTGAATTTGTGTGCATTTTTTAACCATTTGTCATTTGCATGTATTCCGACCTCATGATGGGGGTGTGGTCATGATGTTCAAATTTGGTATTTCTTTATGTGTAAAACATGTATTTCAATCTTTTTAACATATAAATCTAGATCTTTTACTATTGGTTAAAGAATAAACAGAGAAATTAGGTTTCATCATCATCCGTTCAGCATATTTGGGAAATGACTCCTCGGGTAAGATGCCTGATTGCCATTTTCTAGGTACCTGTCCCTTATGAAGAGATGAAAGTGAAGTTTTGTGTTCCAAATAAGTTGCTTCTATGTTCCAATAGAGTTTTTAAACCTCTTAATACCATTTAGAAACAAAAAGGTTGATTGCAAGGAGTAATAGTGTGTTTTTTCTTATTCCCATTTACAGGGGGATAGGTGATACATATGAGTTGAATTCTCCTATATGTTGTTACTAAATGTGAATATTTCAATGTTTTTACATCAGATTTGGATAAAGGTTTCTTGTTATAACTGATTTTAAAAGAAAAAATGTCTTTTGGATTGAAAGAAGCCATGATACATCTTGAAAACCTTATAGAAACAGGTTAAGGTGATTCAGCCGGGAAAGGGGGTAATACTTAAACAGCCATAACTTTTTTATTTTTCAATGAAATCAGACCAAATTTGAAAAGTTTTACTCAGAATTGCATGAACTTTCTGATTGTAAAGTGTTTTGGTTAGAGAGAAACAAACTCTAAAAGTTAAAGAAAATGTCAAATTTTTACTAGGCTTGAAATTGAACAATATGGGAACAGAAAAGATGTTCTATGTGTGTAAAATGGGAAACTGGCTGAATTTTTATGATTGCTCAACCCTGTGATGAGATTTAGGGGCCAAAATGTAACAGGGGGTGGTCCATAGAAAAAGTGCAACTTTTTAGCGTTTTGGGTTTGTCCTTATTTTATAACCCTTTATAGGCATTTTATTCTTATTGATATAAGAGGCAGGGTTGAATTTGGATTAACTGAATAATATTATACCATTTTCTTTAAATTTTCTTGAAATGAATTGATAGCCATGCAGTTTTATGAAGTTTTAAACCCTAATAGTTTTGATAAGAAATTGCTAAATATTGTTCTTTCTCAAGCTAAAACAGAAAAAAAGTAGCTTTTATGGCTAAATATATATTTTACATGTGCTACATGTAAATTACATGTAATTACATGTAATTCTAAATAGTTAATATTTGCATTTTAAGTCATTATAAACAATTTTAAAATGTCTGATTGTCAATAAAGCACCCCCCACCCTTCAATTTTCTTCACCAAAAACCCCAAAATAGCCTTTGTTTCACATTTCTCTTGATAAAATCTCATAGGTACACAAAATTGCTCCCATTTAAAACAAAACACATATGTCTGGTTTCTTCTTTATTGAAAATATATCAAGAAAAATTGAATTTGTGTGCATTTTTTAACCATTTGTCATTTGCATGTATTCCGACCTCATGATGGGGGTGTGGTCATGATGTTCAAATTTGGTATTTCTTTATGTGTAAAACATGTATTTCAATCTTTTTAACATATAAATCTAGATCTTTTACTATTGGTTAAAGAATAAACAGAGAAATTAGGTTTCATCATCATCCGTTCAGCATATTTGGGAAATGACTCCTCGGGTAAGATGCCTGATTGCCATTTTCTAGGTACCTGTCCCTTATGAAGAGATGAAAGTGAAGTTTTGTGTTCCAAATAAGTTGCTTCTATGTTCCAATAGAGTTTTTAAACCTCTTAATACCATTTAGAAACAAAAAGGTTGATTGCAAGGAGTAATAGTGTGTTTTTTCTTATTCCCATTTACAGGGGGATAGGTGATACATATGAGTTGAATTCTCCTATATGTTGTTACTAAATGTGAATATTTCAATGTTTTTACATCAGATTTGGATAAAGGTTTCTTGTTATAACTGATTTTAAAAGAAAAAATGTCTTTTGGATTGAAAGAAGCCATGATACATCTTGAAAACCTTATAGAAACAGGTTAAGGTGATTCAGCCGGGAAAGGGGGTAATACTTAAACAGCCATAACTTTTTTATTTTTCAATGAAATCAGACCAAATTTGAAAAGTTTTACTCAGAATTGCATGAACTTTCTGATTGTAAAGTGTTTTGGTTAGAGAGAAACAAACTCTAAAAGTTAAAGAAAATGTCAAATTTTTACTAGGCTTGAAATTGAACAATATGGGAACAGAAAAGATGTTCTATGTGTGTAAAATGGGAAACTGGCTGAATTTTTATGATTGCTCAACCCTGTGATGAGATTTAGGGGCCAAAATGTAACAGGGGGTGGTCCATAGAAAAAGTGCAACTTTTTAGCGTTTTGGGTTTGTCCTTATTTTAAAACCCTTTATAGGCATTTTATTCTTATTGATATAAGAGGCAGGGTTGAATTTGGATTAACTGAATAATATTATACCATTTTCTTTAAATTTTCTTGAAATGAATTGATAGCCATGCAGTTTTATGAAGTTTTAAACCCTAATAGTTTTGATAAGAAATTGCTAAATATTGTTCTTTCTCAAGCTAAAACAGAAAAAAAGTAGCTTTTATGGCTAAATATATATTTTACATGTGCTACATGTAAATTACATGTAATTACATGTAATTCTAAATAGTTAATATTTGCATTTTAAGTCATTATAAACAATTTTAAAATGTCTGATTGTCAATAAAGCACCCCCCACCCTTCAATTTTCTTCACCAAAAACCCCAAAATAGCCTTTGTTTCACATTTCTCTTGATAAAATCTCATAGGTACACAAAATTGCTCCCATTTAAAACAAAACACATATGTCTGGTTTCTTCTTTATTGAAAATATATCAAGAAAAATTGAATTTGTGTGCATTTTTTAACCATTTGTCATTTGCATGTATTCCGACCTCATGATGGGGGTGTGGTCATGATGTTCAAATTTGGTATTTCTTTATGTGTAAAACATGTATTTCAATCTTTTTAACATATAAATCTAGATCTTTTACTATTGGTTAAAGAATAAACAGAGAAATTAGGTTTCATCATCATCCGTTCAGCATATTTGGGAAATGACTCCTCGGGTAAGATGCCTGATTGCCATTTTCTAGGTACCTGTCCCTTATGAAGAGATGAAAGTGAAGTTTTGTGTTCCAAATAAGTTGCTTCTATGTTCCAATAGAGTTTTTAAACCTCTTAATACCATTTAGAAACAAAAAGGTTGATTGCAAGGAGTAATAGTGTGTTTTTTCTTATTCCCATTTACAGGGGGATAGGTGATACATATGAGTTGAATTCTCCTATATGTTGTTACTAAATGTGAATATTTCAATGTTTTTACATCAGATTTGGATAAAGGTTTCTTGTTATAACTGATTTTAAAAGAAAAAATGTCTTTTGGATTGAAAGAAGCCATGATACATCTTGAAAACCTTATAGAAACAGGTTAAGGTGATTCAGCCGGGAAAGGGGGTAATACTTAAACAGCCATAACTTTTTTATTTTTCAATGAAATCAGACCAAATTTGAAAAGTTTTACTCAGAATTGCATGAACTTTCTGATTGTAAAGTGTTTTGGTTAGAGAGAAACAAACTCTAAAAGTTAAAGAAAATGTCAAATTTTTACTAGGCTTGAAATTGAACAATATGGGAACAGAAAAGATGTTCTATGTGTGTAAAATGGGAAACTGGCTGAATTTTTATGATTGCTCAACCCTGTGATGAGATTTAGGGGCCAAAATGTAACAGGGGGTGGTCCATAGAAAAAGTGCAACTTTTTAGCGTTTTGGGTTTGTCCTTATTTTATAACCCTTTATAGGCATTTTATTCTTATTGATATAAGAGGCAGGGTTGAATTTGGATTAACTGAATAATATTATACCATTTTCTTTAAATTTTCTTGAAATGAATTGATAGCCATGCAGTTTTATGAAGTTTTAAACCCTAATAGTTTTGATAAGAAATTGCTAAATATTGTTCTTTCTCAAGCTAAAACAGAAAAAAAGTAGCTTTTATGGCTAAATATATATTTTACATGTGCTACATGTAAATTACATGTAATTACATGTAATTCTAAATAGTTAATATTTGCATTTTAAGTCATTATAAACAATTTTAAAATGTCTGATTGTCAATAAAGCACCCCCCACCCTTCAATTTTCTTCACCAAAAACCCCAAAATAGCCTTTGTTTCACATTTCTCTTGATAAAATCTCATAGGTACACAAAATTGCTCCCATTTAAAACAAAACACATATGTCTGGTTTCTTCTTTATTGAAAATATATCAAGAAAAATTGAATTTGTGTGCATTTTTTAACCATTTGTCATTTGCATGTATTCCGACCTCATGATGGGGGTGTGGTCATGATGTTCAAATTTGGTATTTCTTTATGTGTAAAACATGTATTTCAATCTTTTTAACATATAAATCTAGATCTTTTACTATTGGTTAAAGAATAAACAGAGAAATTAGGTTTCATCATCATCCGTTCAGCATATTTGGGAAATGACTCCTCGGGTAAGATGCCTGATTGCCATTTTCTAGGTACCTGTCCCTTATGAAGAGATGAAAGTGAAGTTTTGTGTTCCAAATAAGTTGCTTCTATGTTCCAATAGAGTTTTTAAACCTCTTAATACCATTTAGAAACAAAAAGGTTGATTGCAAGGAGTAATAGTGTGTTTTTTCTTATTCCCATTTACAGGGGGATAGGTGATACATATGAGTTGAATTCTCCTATATGTTGTTACTAAATGTGAATATTTCAATGTTTTTACATCAGATTTGGATAAAGGTTTCTTGTTATAACTGATTTTAAAAGAAAAAATGTCTTTTGGATTGAAAGAAGCCATGATACATCTTGAAAACCTTATAGAAACAGGTTAAGGTGATTCAGCCGGGAAAGGGGGTAATACTTAAACAGCCATAACTTTTTTATTTTTCAATGAAATCAGACCAAATTTGAAAAGTTTTACTCAGAATTGCATGAACTTTCTGATTGTAAAGTGTTTTGGTTAGAGAGAAACAAACTCTAAAAGTTAAAGAAAATGTCAAATTTTTACTAGGCTTGAAATTGAACAATATGGGAACAGAAAAGATGTTCTATGTGTGTAAAATGGGAAACTGGCTGAATTTTTATGATTGCTCAACCCTGTGATGAGATTTAGGGGCCAAAATGTAACAGGGGGTGGTCCATAGAAAAAGTGCAACTTTTTAGCGTTTTGGGTTTGTCCTTATTTTATAACCCTTTATAGGCATTTTATTCTTATTGATATAAGAGGCAGGGTTGAATTTGGATTAACTGAATAATATTATACCATTTTCTTTAAATTTTCTTGAAATGAATTGATAGCCATGCAGTTTTATGAAGTTTTAAACCCTAATAGTTTTGATAAGAAATTGCTAAATATTGTTCTTTCTCAAGCTAAAACAGAAAAAAAGTAGCTTTTATGGCTAAATATATATTTTACATGTGCTACATGTAAATTACATGTAATTACATGTAATTCTAAATAGTTAATATTTGCATTTTAAGTCATTATAAACAATTTTAAAATGTCTGATTGTCAATAAAGCACCCCCCACCCTTCAATTTTCTTCACCAAAAACCCCAAAATAGCCTTTGTTTCACATTTCTCTTGATAAAATCTCATAGGTACACAAAATTGCTCCCATTTAAAACAAAACACATATGTCTGGTTTCTTCTTTATTGAAAATATATCAAGAAAAATTGAATTTGTGTGCATTTTTTAACCATTTGTCATTTGCATGTATTCCGACCTCATGATGGGGGTGTGGTCATGATGTTCAAATTTGGTATTTCTTTATGTGTAAAACATGTATTTCAATCTTTTTAACATATAAATCTAGATCTTTTACTATTGGTTAAAGAATAAACAGAGAAATTAGGTTTCATCATCATCCGTTCAGCATATTTGGGAAATGACTCCTCGGGTAAGATGCCTGATTGCCATTTTCTAGGTACCTGTCCCTTATGAAGAGATGAAAGTGAAGTTTTGTGTTCCAAATAAGTTGCTTCTATGTTCCAATAGAGTTTTTAAACCTCTTAATACCATTTAGAAACAAAAAGGTTGATTGCAAGGAGTAATAGTGTGTTTTTTCTTATTCCCATTTACAGGGGGATAGGTGATACATATGAGTTGAATTCTCCTATATGTTGTTACTAAATGTGAATATTTCAATGTTTTTACATCAGATTTGGATAAAGGTTTCTTGTTATAACTGATTTTAAAAGAAAAAATGTCTTTTGGATTGAAAGAAGCCATGATACATCTTGAAAACCTTATAGAAACAGGTTAAGGTGATTCAGCCGGGAAAGGGGGTAATACTTAAACAGCCATAACTTTTTTATTTTTCAATGAAATCAGACCAAATTTGAAAAGTTTTACTCAGAATTGCATGAACTTTCTGATTGTAAAGTGTTTTGGTTAGAGAGAAACAAACTCTAAAAGTTAAAGAAAATGTCAAATTTTTACTAGGCTTGAAATTGAACAATATGGGAACAGAAAAGATGTTCTATGTGTGTAAAATGGGAAACTGGCTGAATTTTTATGATTGCTCAACCCTGTGATGAGATTTAGGGGCCAAAATGTAACAGGGGGTGGTCCATAGAAAAAGTGCAACTTTTTAGCGTTTTGGGTTTGTCCTTATTTTATAACCCTTTATAGGCATTTTATTCTTATTGATATAAGAGGCAGGGTTGAATTTGGATTAACTGAATAATATTATACCATTTTCTTTAAATTTTCTTGAAATGAATTGATAGCCATGCAGTTTTATGAAGTTTTAAACCCTTAGTTTTGATAAGAAATTGCTAAATATTGTTCTTTCTCAAGCTAAAACAGAAAAAAAGTAGCTTTTATGGCTAAATATATATTTTACATGTGCTACATGTAAATTACATGTAATTACATGTAATTCTAAATAGTTAATATTTGCATTTTAAGTCATTATAAACAATTTTAAAATGTCTGATTGTCAATAAAGCACCCCCCACCCTTCAATTTTCTTCACCAAAAACCCCAAAATAGCCTTTGTTTCACATTTCTCTTGATAAAATCTCATAGGTACACAAAATTGCTCCCATTTAAAACAAAACACATATGTCTGGTTTCTTCTTTATTGAAAATATATCAAGAAAAATTGAATTTGTGTGCATTTTTTAACCATTTGTCATTTGCATGTATTCCGACCTCATGATGGGGGTGTGGTCATGATGTTCAAATTTGGTATTTCTTTATGTGTAAAACATGTATTTCAATCTTTTTAACATATAAATCTAGATCTTTTACTATTGGTTAAAGAATAAACAGAGAAATTAGGTTTCATCATCATCCGTTCAGCATATTTGGGAAATGACTCCTCGGGTAAGATGCCTGATTGCCATCATTTTCTAGGTACCTGTCCCTTATGAAGAGATGAAAGTGAAGTTTTGTGTTCCAAATAAGTTGCTTCTATGTTCCAATAGAGTTTTTAAACCTCTTAATACCATTTAGAAACAAAAAGGTTGATTGCAAGGAGTAATAGTGTGTTTTTTCTTATTCCCATTTACAGGGGGATAGGTGATACATATGAGTTGAATTCTCCTATA
This sequence comes from Magallana angulata, assembly GCF_025612915.1. Lineage (NCBI taxonomy): Eukaryota > Metazoa > Mollusca > Bivalvia > Ostreida > Ostreidae > Magallana > Magallana angulata. The sequence goes on from NC_069118.1 coordinate 54,199,505, forward strand.
TGTTGTTACTAAATGTGAATATTTCAATGTTTTTACATCAGATTTGGATAAAGGTTTCTTGTTATAACTGATTTTAAAAGAAAAAATGTCTTTTGGATTGAAAGAAGCCATGATACATCTTGAAAACCTTATAGAAACAGGTTAAGGTGATTCAGCCGGGAAAGGGGGTAATACTTAAACAGCCATAACTTTTTTATTTTTCAATGAAATCAGACCAAATTTGAAAAGTTTTACTCAGAATTGCATGAACTTTCTGATTGTAAAGTGTTTTGGTTAGAGAGAAACAAACTCTAAAAGTTAAAGAAAATGTCAAATTTTTTACTAGGCTTGAAATTGAACAATATGGGAACAGAAAAGATGTTCTATGTGTGTAAAATAAGAAACTGGCTGAATTTTTATGATTGCTCAACCCTGTGATGAGATTTAGGGGCCAAAATGTAACAGGGGGTGGTCCATAGAAAAAGTGCAACTTTTTAGCGTTTTGGGTTTGTCCTTATTTTAAAACCCTTTATAGGCATTTTATTCTTATTGATATAAGAGGCAGGGTTGAATTTGGATTAACTGAATAATATTATACCATTTTCTTTAAATTTTCTTGAAATGAATTGATAGCCATGCAGTTTTATGAAGTTTTAAACCCTAATAGTTTTGATAAGAAATTGCTAAATATTGTTCTTTCTCAAGCTAAAACAGAAAAAAAGTAGCTTTTATGGCTAAATATATATTTTACATGTGCTACATGTAAATTACATGTAATTACATGTAATTCTAAATAGTTAATATTTGCATTTTAAGTCATTATAAACAATTTTAAAATGTCTGATTGTCAATAAAGCACCCCCCACCCTTCAATTTTCTTCACCAAAAACCCCAAAATAGCCTTTGTTTCACATTTCTCTTGATAAAATCTCATAGGTACACAAAATTGCTCCCATTTAAAACAAAACACATATGTCTGGTTTCTTCTTTATTGAAAATATATCAAGAAAAATTGAATTTGTGTGCATTTTTTAACCATTTGTCATTTGCATGTATTCCGACCTCATGATGGGGGTGTGGTCATGATGTTCAAATTTGGTATTTCTTTATGTGTAAAACATGTATTTCAATCTTTTTAACATATAAATCTAGATCTTTTACTATTGGTTAAAGAATAAACAGAGAAATTAGGTTTCATCATCATCCGTTCAGCATATTTGGGAAATGACTCCTCGGGTAAGATGCCTGATTGCCATTTTCTAGGTACCTGTCCCTTATGAAGAGATGAAAGTGAAGTTTTGTGTTCCAAATAAGTTGCTTCTATGTTCCAATAGAGTTTTTAAACCTCTTAATACCATTTAGAAACAAAAAGGTTGATTGCAAGGAGTAATAGTGTGTTTTTTCTTATTCCCATTTACAGGGGGATAGGTGATACATATGAGTTGAATTCTCCTATATGTTGTTACTAAATGTGAATATTTCAATGTTTTTACATCAGATTTGGATAAAGGTTTCTTGTTATAACTGATTTTAAAAGAAAAAATGTCTTTTGGATTGAAAGAAGCCATGATACATCTTGAAAACCTTATAGAAACAGGTTAAGGTGATTCAGCCGGGAAAGGGGGTAATACTTAAACAGCCATAACTTTTTTATTTTTCAATGAAATCAGACCAAATTTGAAAAGTTTTACTCAGAATTGCATGAACTTTCTGATTGTAAAGTGTTTTGGTTAGAGAGAAACAAACTCTAAAAGTTAAAGAAAATGTCAAATTTTTACTAGGCTTGAAATTGAACAATATGGGAACAGAAAAGATGTTCTATGTGTGTAAAATGGGAAACTGGCTGAATTTTTATGATAGCTCAACCCTGTGATGAGATTTAGGGGCCAAAATGTAACAGGGGGTGGTCCATAGAAAAAGTGCAACTTTTAAGCGTTTTGGGTTTGTCCTTATTTTATAACCCTTTATAGGCATTTTATTCTTATTGATATAAGAGGCAGGGTTGAATTTGGATTAACTGAATAATATTATACCATTTTCTTTAAATTTTCTTGAAATGAATTGATAGCCATGCAGTTTTATGAAGTTTTAAACCCTTAGTTTTGATAAGAAATTGCTAAATATTGTTCTTTCTCAAGCTAAAACAGAAAAAAAGTAGCTTTTATGGCTAAATATATATTTTACATGTGCTACATGTAAATTACATGTAATTACATGTAATTCTAAATAGTTAATATTTGCATTTTAAGTCATTATAAACAATTTTAAAATGTCTGATTGTCAATAAAGCACCCCCCACCCTTCAATTTTCTTCACCAAAAACCCCAAAATAGCCTTTGTTTCACATTTCTCTTGATAAAATCTCATAGGTACACAAAATTGCTCCCATTTAAAACAAAACACATATGTCTGGTTTCTTCTTTATTGAAAATATATCAAGAAAAATTGAATTTGTGTGCATTTTTTAACCATTTGTCATTTGCATGTATTCCGACCTCATGATGGGGGTGTGGTCATGATGTTCAAATTTGGTATTTCTTTATGTGTAAAACATGTATTTCAATCTTTTTAACATATAAATCTAGATCTTTTACTATTGGTTAAAGAATAAACAGAGAAATTAGGTTTCATCATCATCCGTTCAGCATATTTGGGAAATGACTCCTCGGGTAAGATGCCTGATTGCCATTTTCTAGGTACCTGTCCCTTATGAAGAGATGAAAGTGAAGTTTTGTGTTCCAAATAAGTTGCTTCTATGTTCCAATAGAGTTTTTAAACCTCTTAATACCATTTAGAAACAAAAAGGTTGATTGCAAGGAGTAATAGTGTGTTTTTTCTTATTCCCATTTACAGGGGGATAGGTGATACATATGAGTTGAATTCTCCTATATGTTGTTACTAAATGTGAATATTTCAATGTTTTTACATCAGATTTGGATAAAGGTTTCTTGTTATAACTGATTTTAAAAGAAAAAATGTCTTTTGGATTGAAAGAAGCCATGATACATCTTGAAAACCTTATAGAAACAGGTTAAGGTGATTCAGCCGGGAAAGGGGGTAATACTTAAACAGCCATAACTTTTTTATTTTTCAATGAAATCAGACCAAATTTGAAAAGTTTTACTCAGAATTGCATGAACTTTCTGATTGTAAAGTGTTTTGGTTAGAGAGAAACAAACTCTAAAAGTTAAAGAAAATGTCAAATTTTTACTAGGCTTGAAATTGAACAATATGGGAACAGAAAAGATGTTCTATGTGTGTAAAATGGGAAACTGGCTGAATTTTTATGATAGCTCAACCCTGTGATGAGATTTAGGGGCCAAAATGTAACAGGGGGTGGTCCATAGAAAAAGTGCAACTTTTAAGCGTTTTGGGTTTGTCCTTATTTTATAACCCTTTATAGGCATTTTATTCTTATTGATATAAGAGGCAGGGTTGAATTTGGATTAACTGAATAATATTATACCATTTTCTTTAAATTTTCTTGAAATGAATTGATAGCCATGCAGTTTTATGAAGTTTTAAACCCTTAGTTTTGATAAGAAATTGCTAAATATTGTTCTTTCTCAAGCTAAAACAGAAAAAAAGTAGCTTTTATGGCTAAATATATATTTTACATGTGCTACATGTAAATTACATGTAATTACATGTAATTCTAAATAGTTAATATTTGCATTTTAAGTCATTATAAACAATTTTAAAATGTCTGATTGTCAATAAAGCACCCCCCACCCTTCAATTTTCTTCACCAAAAACCCCAAAATAGCCTTTGTTTCACATTTCTCTTGATAAAATCTCATAGGTACACAAAATTGCTCCCATTTAAAACAAAACACATATGTCTGGTTTCTTCTTTATTGAAAATATATCAAGAAAAATTGAATTTGTGTGCATTTTTTAACCATTTGTCATTTGCATGTATTCCGACCTCATGATGGGGGTGTGGTCATGATGTTCAAATTTGGTATTTCTTTATGTGTAAAACATGTATTTCAATCTTTTTAACATATAAATCTAGATCTTTTACTATTGGTTAAAGAATAAACAGAGAAATTAGGTTTCATCATCATCCGTTCAGCATATTTGGGAAATGACTCCTCGGGTAAGATGCCTGATTGCCATTTTCTAGGTACCTGTCCCTTATGAAGAGATGAAAGTGAAGTTTTGTGTTCCAAATAAGTTGCTTCTATGTTCCAATAGAGTTTTTAAACCTCTTAATACCATTTAGAAACAAAAAGGTTGATTGCAAGGAGTAATAGTGTGTTTTTTCTTATTCCCATTTACAGGGGGATAGGTGATACATATGAGTTGAATTCTCCTATATGTTGTTACTAAATGTGAATATTTCAATGTTTTTACATCAGATTTGGATAAAGGTTTCTTGTTATAACTGATTTTAAAAGAAAAAATGTCTTTTGGATTGAAAGAAGCCATGATACATCTTGAAAACCTTATAGAAACAGGTTAAGGTGATTCAGCCGGGAAAGGGGGTAATACTTAAACAGCCATAACTTTTTTATTTTTCAATGAAATCAGACCAAATTTGAAAAGTTTTACTCAGAATTGCATGAACTTTCTGATTGTAAAGTGTTTTGGTTAGAGAGAAACAAACTCTAAAAGTTAAAGAAAATGTCAAATTTTTACTAGGCTTGAAATTGAACAATATGGGAACAGAAAAGATGTTCTATGTGTGTAAAATGGGAAACTGGCTGAATTTTTATGATTGCTCAACCCTGTGATGAGATTTAGGGGCCAAAATGTAACAGGGGGTGGTCCATAGAAAAAGTGCAACTTTTTAGCGTTTTGGGTTTGTCCTTATTTTATAACCCTTTATAGGCATTTTATTCTTATTGATATAAGAGGCAGGGTTGAATTTGGATTAACTGAATAATATTATACCATTTTCTTTAAATTTTCTTGAAATGAATTGATAGCCATGCAGTTTTATGAAGTTTTAAACCCTTAGTTTTGATAAGAAATTGCTAAATATTGTTCTTTCTCAAGCTAAAACAGAAAAAAAGTAGCTTTTATGGCTAAATATATATTTTACATGTGCTACATGTAAATTACATGTAATTACATGTAATTCTAAATAGTTAATATTTGCATTTTAAGTCATTATAAACAATTTTAAAATGTCTGATTGTCAATAAAGCACCCCCCACCCTTCAATTTTCTTCACCAAAAACCCCAAAATAGCCTTTGTTTCACATTTCTCTTGATAAAATCTCATAGGTACACAAAATTGCTCCCATTTAAAACAAAACACATATGTCTGGTTTCTTCTTTATTGAAAATATATCAAGAAAAATTGAATTTGTGTGCATTTTTTAACCATTTGTCATTTGCATGTATTCCGACCTCATGATGGGGGTGTGGTCATGATGTTCAAATTTGGTATTTCTTTATGTGTAAAACATGTATTTCAATCTTTTTAACATATAAATCTAGATCTTTTACTATTGGTTAAAGAATAAACAGAGAAATTAGGTTTCATCATCATCCGTTCAGCATATTTGGGAAATGACTCCTCGGGTAAGATGCCTGATTGCCATTTTCTAGGTACCTGTCCCTTATGAAGAGATGAAAGTGAAGTTTTGTGTTCCAAATAAGTTGCTTCTATGTTCCAATAGAGTTTTTAAACCTCTTAATACCATTTAGAAACAAAAAGGTTGATTGCAAGGAGTAATAGTGTGTTTTTTCTTATTCCCATTTACAGGGGGATAGGTGATACATATGAGTTGAATTCTCCTATATGTTGTTACTAAATGTGAATATTTCAATGTTTTTACATCAGATTTGGATAAAGGTTTCTTGTTATAACTGATTTTAAAAGAAAAAATGTCTTTTGGATTGAAAGAAGCCATGATACATCTTGAAAACCTTATAGAAACAGGTTAAGGTGATTCAGCCGGGAAAGGGGGTAATACTTAAACAGCCATAACTTTTTTATTTTTCAATGAAATCAGACCAAATTTGAAAAGTTTTACTCAGAATTGCATGAACTTTCTGATTGTAAAGTGTTTTGGTTAGAGAGAAACAAACTCTAAAAGTTAAAGAAAATGTCAAATTTTTACTAGGCTTGAAATTGAACAATATGGGAACAGAAAAGATGTTCTATGTGTGTAAAATGGGAAACTGGCTGAATTTTTATGATTGCTCAACCCTGTGATGAGATTTAGGGGCCAAAATGTAACAGGGGGTGGTCCATAGAAAAAGTGCAACTTTTTAGCGTTTTGGGTTTGTCCTTATTTTAAAACCCTTTATAGGCATTTTATTCTTATTGATATAAGAGGCAGGGTTGAATTTGGATTAACTGAATAATATTATACCATTTTCTTTAAATTTTCTTGAAATGAATTGATAGCCATGCAGTTTTATGAAGTTTTAAACCCTAATAGTTTTGATAAGAAATTGCTAAATATTGTTCTTTCTCAAGCTAAAACAGAAAAAAAGTAGCTTTTATGGCTAAATATATATTTTACATGTGCTACATGTAAATTACATGTAATTACATGTAATTCTAAATAGTTAATATTTGCATTTTAAGTCATTATAAACAATTTTAAAATGTCTGATTGTCAATAAAGCACCCCCCACCCTTCAATTTTCTTCACCAAAAACCCCAAAATAGCCTTTGTTTCACATTTCTCTTGATAAAATCTCATAGGTACACAAAATTGCTCCCATTTAAAACAAAACACATATGTCTGGTTTCTTCTTTATTGAAAATATATCAAGAAAAATTGAATTTGTGTGCATTTTTTAACCATTTGTCATTTGCATGTATTCCGACCTCATGATGGGGGTGTGGTCATGATGTTCAAATTTGGTATTTCTTTATGTGTAAAACATGTATTTCAATCTTTTTAACATATAAATCTAGATCTTTTACTATTGGTTAAAGAATAAACAGAGAAATTAGGTTTCATCATCATCCGTTCAGCATACATGTGTATTTGGGAAATGACTCCTCGGGTAAGATGCCTGATTGCCATTTTCTAGGTACCTGTCCCTTATGAAGAGATGAAAGTGAAGTTTTGTGTTCCAAATAAGTTGCTTCTATGTTCCAATAGAGTTTTTAAACCTCTTAATACCATTTAGAAACAAAAAGGTTGATTGCAAGGAGTAATAGTGTGTTTTTTCTTATTCCCATTTACAGGGGGATAGGTGATACATATGAGTTGAATTCTCCTATATGTTGTTACTAAATGTGAATATTTCAATGTTTTTACATCAGATTTGGATAAAGGTTTCTTGTTATAACTGATTTTAAAAGAAAAAATGTCTTTTGGATTGAAAGAAGCCATGATACATCTTGAAAACCTTATAGAAACAGGTTAAGGTGATTCAGCCGGGAAAGGGGGTAATACTTAAACAGCCATAACTTTTTTATTTTTCAATGAAATCAGACCAAATTTGAAAAGTTTTACTCAGAATTGCATGAACTTTCTGATTGTAAAGTGTTTTGGTTAGAGAGAAACAAACTCTAAAAGTTAAAGAAAATGTCAAATTTTTACTAGGCTTGAAATTGAACAATATGGGAACAGAAAAGATGTTCTATGTGTGTAAAATGGGAAACTGGCTGAATTTTTATGATAGCTCAACCCTGTGATGAGATTTAGGGGCCAAAATGTAACAGGGGGTGGTCCATAGAAAAAGTGCAACTTTTTAGCGTTTTGGGTTTGTCCTTATTTTATAACCCTTTATAGGCATTTTATTCTTATTGATATAAGAGGCAGGGTTGAATTTGGATTAACTGAATAATATTATACCATTTTCTTTAAATTTTCTTGAAATGAATTGATAGCCATGCAGTTTTATGAAGTTTTAAACCCTTAGTTTTGATAAGAAATTGCTAAATATTGTTCTTTCTCAAGCTAAAACAGAAAAAAAGTAGCTTTTATGGCTAAATATATATTTTACATGTGCTACATGTAAATTACATGTAATTACATGTAATTCTAAATAGTTAATATTTGCATTTTAAGTCATTATAAACAATTTTAAAATGTCTGATTGTCAATAAAGCACCCCCCACCCTTCAATTTTCTTCACCAAAAACCCCAAAATAGCCTTTGTTTCACATTTCTCTTGATAAAATCTCATAGGTACACAAAATTGCTCCCATTTAAAACAAAACACATATGTCTGGTTTCTTCTTTATTGAAAATATATCAAGAAAAATTGAATTTGTGTGCATTTTTTAACCATTTGTCATTTGCATGTATTCCGACCTCATGATGGGGGTGTGGTCATGATGTTCAAATTTGGTATTTCTTTATGTGTAAAACATGTATTTCAATCTTTTTAACATATAAATCTAGATCTTTTACTATTGGTTAAAGAATAAACAGAGAAATTAGGTTTCATCATCATCCGTTCAGCATATTTGGGAAATGACTCCTCGGGTAAGATGCCTGATTGCCATTTTCTAGGTACCTGTCCCTTATGAAGAGATGAAAGTGAAGTTTTGTGTTCCAAATAAGTTGCTTCTATGTTCCAATAGAGTTTTTAAACCTCTTAATACCATTTAGAAACAAAAAGGTTGATTGCAAGGAGTAATAGTGTGTTTTTTCTTATTCCCATTTACAGGGGGATAGGTGATACATATGAGTTGAATTCTCCTATATGTTGTTACTAAATGTGAATATTTCAATGTTTTTACATCAGATTTGGATAAAGGTTTCTTGTTATAACTGATTTTAAAAGAAAAAATGTCTTTTGGATTGAAAGAAGCCATGATACATCTTGAAAACCTTATAGAAACAGGTTAAGGTGATTCAGCCGGGAAAGGGGGTAATACTTAAACAGCCATAACTTTTTTATTTTTCAATGAAATCAGACCAAATTTGAAAAGTTTTACTCAGAATTGCATGAACTTTCTGATTGTAAAGTGTTTTGGTTAGAGAGAAACAAACTCTAAAAGTTAAAGAAAATGTCAAATTTTTACTAGGCTTGAAATTGAACAATATGGGAACAGAAAAGATGTTCTATGTGTGTAAAATGGGAAACTGGCTGAATTTTTATGATTGCTCAACCCTGTGATGAGATTTAGGGGCCAAAATGTAACAGGGGGTGGTCCATAGAAAAAGTGCAACTTTTTAGCGTTTTGGGTTTGTCCTTATTTTAAAACCCTTTATAGGCATTTTATTCTTATTGATATAAGAGGCAGGGTTGAATTTGGATTAACTGAATAATATTATACCATTTTCTTTAAATTTTGTTGAAATGAATTGATAGCCATGCAGTTTTATGAAGTTTTAAACCCTAATAGTTTTGATAAGAAATTGCTAAATATTGTTCTTTCTCAAGCTAAAACAGAAAAAAAGTAGCTTTTATGGCTAAATATATATTTTACATGTGCTACATGTAAATTACATGTAATTACATGTAATTCTAAATAGTTAATATTTGCATTTTAAGTCATTATAAACAATTTTAAAATGTCTGATTGTCAATAAAGCACCCCCCACCCTTCAATTTTCTTCACCAAAAACCCCAAAATAGCCTTTGTTTCACATTTCTCTTGATAAAATCTCATAGGTACACAAAATTGCTCCCATTTAAAACAAAACACATATGTCTGGTTTCTTCTTTATTGAAAATATATCAAGAAAAATTGAATTTGTGTGCATTTTTTAACCATTTGTCATTTGCATGTATTCCGACCTCATGATGGGGGTGTGGTCATGATGTTCAAATTTGGTATTTCTTTATGTGTAAAACATGTATTTCAATCTTTTTAACATATAAATCTAGATCTTTTACTATTGGTTAAAGAATAAACAGAGAAATTAGGTTTCATCATCATCCGTTCAGCATACATGTGTATTTGGGAAATGACTCCTCGGGTAAGATGCCTGATTGCCATTTTCTAGGTACCTGTCCCTTATGAAGAGATGAAAGTGAAGTTTTGTGTTCCAAATAAGTTGCTTCTATGTTCCAATAGAGTTTTTAAACCTCTTAATACCATTTAGAAACAAAAAGGTTGATTGCAAGGAGTAATAGTGTGTTTTTTCTTATTCCCATTTACAGGGGGATAGGTGATACATATGAGTTGAATTCTCCTATATGTTGTTACTAAATGTGAATATTTCAATGTTTTTACATCAGATTTGGATAAAGGTTTCTTGTTATAACTGATTTTAAAAGAAAAAATGTCTTTTGGATTGAAAGAAGCCATGATACATCTTGAAAACCTTATAGAAACAGGTTAAGGTGATTCAGCCGGGAAAGGGGGTAATACTTAAACAGCCATAACTTTTTTATTTTTCAATGAAATCAGACCAAATTTGAAAAGTTTTACTCAGAATTGCATGAACTTTCTGATTGTAAAGTGTTTTGGTTAGAGAGAAACAAACTCTAAAAGTTAAAGAAAATGTCAAATTTTTACTAGGCTTGAAATTGAACAATATGGGAACAGAAAAGATGTTCTATGTGTGTAAAATGGGAAACTGGCTGAATTTTTATGATTGCTCAACCCTGTGATGAGATTTAGGGGCCAAAATGTAACAGGGGGTGGTCCATAGAAAAAGTGCAACTTTTTAGCGTTTTGGGTTTGTCCTTATTTTATAACCCTTTATAGGCATTTTATTCTTATTGATATAAGAGGCAGGGTTGAATTTGGATTAACTGAATAATATTATACCATTTTCTTTAAATTTTCTTGAAATGAATTGATAGCCATGCAGTTTTATGAAGTTTTAAACCCTTAGTTTTGATAAGAAATTGCTAAATATTGTTCTTTCTCAAGCTAAAACAGAAAAAAAGTAGCTTTTATGGCTAAATATATATTTTACATGTGCTACATGTAAATTACATGTAATTACATGTAATTCTAAATAGTTAATATTTGCATTTTAAGTCATTATAAACAATTTTAAAATGTCTGATTGTCAATAAAGCACCCCCCACCCTTCAATTTTCTTCACCAAAAACCCCAAAATAGCCTTTGTTTCACATTTCTCTTGATAAAATCTCATAGGTACACAAAATTGCTCCCATTTAAAACAAAACACATATGTCTGGTTTCTTCTTTATTGAAAATATATCAAGAAAAATTGAATTTGTGTGCATTTTTTAACCATTTGTCATTTGCATGTATTCCGACCTCATGATGGGGGTGTGGTCATGATGTTCAAATTTGGTATTTCTTTATGTGTAAAACATGTATTTCAATCTTTTTAACATATAAATCTAGATCTTTTACTATTGGTTAAAGAATAAACAGAGAAATTAGGTTTCATCATCATCCGTTCAGCATATTTGGGAAATGACTCCTCGGGTAAGATGCCTGATTGCCATTTTCTAGGTACCTGTCCCTTATGAAGAGATGAAAGTGAAGTTTTGTGTTCCAAATAAGTTGCTTCTATGTTCCAATAGAGTTTTTAAACCTCTTAATACCATTTAGAAACAAAAAGGTTGATTGCAAGGAGTAATAGTGTGTTTTTTCTTATTCCCATTTACAGGGGGATAGGTGATACATATGAGTTGAATTCTCCTATATGTTGTTACTAAATGTGAATATTTCAATGTTTTTACATCAGATTTGGATAAAGGTTTCTTGTTATAACTGATTTTAAAAGAAAAAATGTCTTTTGGATTGAAAGAAGCCATGATACATCTTGAAAACCTTATAGAAACAGGTTAAGGTGATTCAGCCGGGAAAGGGGGTAATACTTAAACAGCCATAACTTTTTTATTTTTCAATGAAATCAGACCAAATTTGAAAAGTTTTACTCAGAATTGCATGAACTTTCTGATTGTAAAGTGTTTTGGTTAGAGAGAAACAAACTCTAAAAGTTAAAGAAAATGTCAAATTTTTACTAGGCTTGAAATTGAACAATATGGGAACAGAAAAGATGTTCTATGTGTGTAAAATAAGAAACTGGCTGAATTTTTATGATTGCTCAACCCTGTGATGAGATTTAGGGGCCAAAATGTAACAGGGGGTGGTCCATAGAAAAAGTGCAACTTTTTAGCGTTTTGGGTTTGTCCTTATTTTATAACCCTTTATAGGCATTTTATTCTTATTGATATAAGAGGCAGGGTTGAATTTGGATTAACTGAATAATATTATACCATTTTCTTTAAATTTTCTTGAAATGAATTGATAGCCATGCAGTTTTATGAAGTTTTAAACCCTTAGTTTTGATAAGAAATTGCTAAATATTGTTCTTTCTCAAGCTAAAACAGAAAAAAAGTAGCTTTTATGGCTAAATATATATTTTACATGTGCTACATGTAAATTACATGTAATTACATGTAATTCTAAATAGTTAATATTTGCATTTTAAGTCATTATAAACAATTTTAAAATGTCTGATTGTCAATAAAGCACCCCCCACCCTTCAATTTTCTTCACCAAAAACCCCAAAATAGCCTTTGTTTCACATTTCTCTTGATAAAATCTCATAGGTACACAAAATTGCTCCCATTTAAAACAAAACACATATGTCTGGTTTCTTCTTTATTGAAAATATATCAAGAAAAATTGAATTTGTGTGCATTTTTTAACCATTTGTCATTTGCATGTATTCCGACCTCATGATGGGGGTGTGGTCATGATGTTCAAATTTGGTATTTCTTTATGTGTAAAACATGTATTTCAATCTTTTTAACATATAAATCTAGATCTTTTACTATTGGTTAAAGAATAAACAGAGAAATTAGGTTTCATCATCATCCGTTCAGCATACATGTGTATTTGGGAAATGACTCCTCGGGTAAGATGCCTGATTGCCATTTTCTAGGTACCTGTCCCTTATGAAGAGATGAAAGTGAAGTTTTGTGTTCCAAATAAGTTGCTTCTATGTTCCAATAGAGTTTTTAAACCTCTTAATACCATTTAGAAACAAAAAGGTTGATTGCAAGGAGTAATAGTGTGTTTTTTCTTATTCCCATTTACAGGGGGATAGGTGATACATATGAGTTGAATTCTCCTATATGTTGTTACTAAATGTGAATATTTCAATGTTTTTACATCAGATTTGGATAAAGGTTTCTTGTTATAACTGATTTTAAAAGAAAAAATGTCTTTTGGATTGAAAGAAGCCATGATACATCTTGAAAACCTTATAGAAACAGGTTAAGGTGATTCAGCCGGGAAAGGGGGTAATACTTAAACAGCCATAACTTTTTTATTTTTCAATGAAATCAGACCAAATTTGAAAAGTTTTACTCAGAATTGCATGAACTTTCTGATTGTAAAGTGTTTTGGTTAGAGAGAAACAAACTCTAAAAGTTAAAGAAAATGTCAAATTTTTACTAGGCTTGAAATTGAACAATATGGGAACAGAAAAGATGTTCTATGTGTGTAAAATAAGAAACTGGCTGAATTTTTATGATTGCTCAACCCTGTGATGAGATTTAGGGGCCAAAATGTAACAGGGGGTGGTCCATAGAAAAAGTGCAACTTTTTAGCGTTTTGGGTTTGTCCTTTTTTTAAAACCCTTTATAGGCATTTTATTCTTATTGATATAAGAGGCAGGGTTGAATTTGGATTAACTGAATAATATTATACCATTTTCTTTAAATTTTGTTGAAATGAATTGATAGCCATGCAGTTTTATGAAGTTTTAAACCCTAATAGTTTTGATAAGAAATTGCTAAATATTGTTCTTTCTCAAGCTAAAACAGAAAAAAAGTAGCTTTTATGGCTAAATATATATTTTACATGTGCTACATGTAAATTACATGTAATTACATGTAATTCTAAATAGTTAATATTTGCATTTTAAGTCATTATAAACAATTTTAAAATGTCTGATTGTCAATAAAGCACCCCCCACCCTTCAATTTTCTTCACCAAAAACCCCAAAATAGCCTTTGTTTCACATTTCTCTTGATAAAATCTCATAGGTACACAAAATTGCTCCCATTTAAAACAAAACACATATGTCTGGTTTCTTCTTTATTGAAAATATATCAAGAAAAATTGAATTTGTGTGCATTTTTTAACCATTTGTCATTTGCATGTATTCCGACCTCATGATGGGGGTGTGGTCATGATGTTCAAATTTGGTATTTCTTTATGTGTAAAACATGTATTTCAATCTTTTTAACATATAAATCTAGATCTTTTACTATTGGTTAAAGAATAAACAGAGAAATTAGGTTTCATCATCATCCGTTCAGCATATTTGGGAAATGACTCCTCGGGTAAGATGCCTGATTGCCATTTTCTAGGTACCTGTCCCTTATGAAGAGATGAAAGTGAAGTTTTGTGTTCCAAATAAGTTGCTTCTATGTTCCAATAGAGTTTTTAAACCTCTTAATACCATTTAGAAACAAAAAGGTTGATTGCAAGGAGTAATAGTGTGTTTTTTCTTATTCCCATTTACAGGGGGATAGGTGATACATATGAGTTGAATTCTCCTATATGTTGTTACTAAATGTGAATATTTCAATGTTTTTACATCAGATTTGGATAAAGGTTTCTTGTTATAACTGATTTTAAAAGAAAAAATGTCTTTTGGATTGAAAGAAGCCATGATACATCTTGAAAACCTTATAGAAACAGGTTAAGGTGATTCAGCCGGGAAAGGGGGTAATACTTAAACAGCCATAACTTTTTTATTTTTCAATGAAATCAGACCAAATTTGAAAAGTTTTACTCAGAATTGCATGAACTTTCTGATTGTAAAGTGTTTTGGTTAGAGAGAAACAAACTCTAAAAGTTAAAGAAAATGTCAAATTTTTACTAGGCTTGAAATTGAACAATATGGGAACAGAAAAGATGTTCTATGTGTGTAAAATAAGAAACTGGCTGAATTTTTATGATTGCTCAACCCTGTGATGAGATTTAGGGGCCAAAATGTAACAGGGGGTGGTCCATAGAAAAAGTGCAACTTTTTAGCGTTTTGGGTTTGTCCTTATTTTATAACCCTTTATAGGCATTTTATTCTTATTGATATAAGAGGCAGGGTTGAATTTGGATTAACTGAATAATATTATACCATTTTCTTTAAATTTTCTTGAAATGAATTGATAGCCATGCAGTTTTATGAAGTTTTAAACCCTTAGTTTTGATAAGAAATTGCTAAATATTGTTCTTTCTCAAGCTAAAACAGAAAAAAAGTAGCTTTTATGGCTAAATATATATTTTACATGTGCTACATGTAAATTACATGTAATTACATGTAATTCTAAATAGTTAATATTTGCATTTTAAGTCATTATAAACAATTTTAAAATGTCTGATTGTCAATAAAGCACCCCCCACCCTTCAATTTTCTTCACCAAAAACCCCAAAATAGCCTTTGTTTCACATTTCTCTTGATAAAATCTCATAGGTACACAAAATTGCTCCCATTTAAAACAAAACACATATGTCTGGTTTCTTCTTTATTGAAAATATATCAAGAAAAATTGAATTTGTGTGCATTTTTTAACCATTTGTCATTTGCATGTATTCCGACCTCATGATGGGGGTGTGGTCATGATGTTCAAATTTGGTATTTCTTTATGTGTAAAACATGTATTTCAATCTTTTTAACATATAAATCTAGATCTTTTACTATTGGTTAAAGAATAAACAGAGAAATTAGGTTTCATCATCATCCGTTCAGCATATTTGGGAAATGACTCCTCGGGTAAGATGCCTGATTGCCATTTTCTAGGTACCTGTCCCTTATGAAGAGATGAAAGTGAAGTTTTGTGTTCCAAATAAGTTGCTTCTATGTTCCAATAGAGTTTTTAAACCTCTTAATACCATTTAGAAACAAAAAGGTTGATTGCAAGGAGTAATAGTGTGTTTTTTCTTATTCCCATTTACAGGGGGATAGGTGATACATATGAGTTGAATTCTCCTATATGTTGTTACTAAATGTGAATATTTCAATGTTTTTACATCAGATTTGGATAAAGGTTTCTTGTTATAACTGATTTTAAAAGAAAAAATGTCTTTTGGATTGAAAGAAGCCATGATACATCTTGAAAACCTTATAGAAACAGGTTAAGGTGATTCAGCCGGGAAAGGGGGTAATACTTAAACAGCCATAACTTTTTTATTTTTCAATGAAATCAGACCAAATTTGAAAAGTTTTACTCAGAATTGCATGAACTTTCTGATTGTAAAGTGTTTTGGTTAGAGAGAAACAAACTCTAAAAGTTAAAGAAAATGTCAAATTTTTACTAGGCTTGAAATTGAACAATATGGGAACAGAAAAGATGTTCTATGTGTGTAAAATAAGAAACTGGCTGAATTTTTATGATTGCTCAACCCTGTGATGAGATTTAGGGGCCAAAATGTAACAGGGGGTGGTCCATAGAAAAAGTGCAACTTTTTAGCGTTTTGGGTTTGTCCTTTTTTTAAAACCCTTTATAGGCATTTTATTCTTATTGATATAAGAGGCAGGGTTGAATTTGGATTAACTGAATAATATTATACCATTTTCTTTAAATTTTGTTGAAATGAATTGATAGCCATGCAGTTTTATGAAGTTTTAAACCCTAATAGTTTTGATAAGAAATTGCTAAATATTGTTCTTTCTCAAGCTAAAACAGAAAAAAAGTAGCTTTTATGGCTAAATATATATTTTACATGTGCTACATGTAAATTACATGTAATTACATGTAATTCTAAATAGTTAATATTTGCATTTTAAGTCATTATAAACAATTTTAAAATGTCTGATTGTCAATAAAGCACCCCCCACCCTTCAATTTTCTTCACCAAAAACCCCAAAATAGCCTTTGTTTCACATTTCTCTTGATAAAATCTCATAGGTACACAAAATTGCTCCCATTTAAAACAAAACACATATGTCTGGTTTCTTCTTTATTGAAAATATATCAAGAAAAATTGAATTTGTGTGCATTTTTTAACCATTTGTCATTTGCATGTATTCCGACCTCATGATGGGGGTGTGGTCATGATGTTCAAATTTGGTATTTCTTTATGTGTAAAACATGTATTTCAATCTTTTTAACATATAAATCTAGATCTTTTACTATTGGTTAAAGAATAAACAGAGAAATTAGGTTTCATCATCATCCGTTCATAAGACAGCATATTTGGGAAATGACTCCTCGGGTAAGATGCCTGATTGCCATTTTCTAGGTACCTGTCCCTTATGAAGAGATGAAAGTGAAGTTTTGTGTTCCAAATAAGTTGCTTCTATGTTCCAATAGAGTTTTTAAACCTCTTAATACCATTTAGAAACAAAAAGGTTGATTGCAAGGAGTAATAGTGTGTTTTTTCTTATTCCCATTTACAGGGGGATAGGTGATACATATGAGTTGAATTCTCCTATATGTTGTTACTAAATGTGAATATTTCAATGTTTTTACATCAGATTTGGATAAAGGTTTCTTGTTATAACTGATTTTAAAAGAAAAAATGTCTTTTGGATTGAAAGAAGCCATGATACATCTTGAAAACCTTATAGAAACAGGTTAAGGTGATTCAGCCGGGAAAGGGGGTAATACTTAAACAGCCATAACTTTTTTATTTTTCAATGAAATCAGACCAAATTTGAAAAGTTTTACTCAGAATTGCATGAACTTTCTGATTGTAAAGTGTTTTGGTTAGAGAGAAACAAACTCTAAAAGTTAAAGAAAATGTCAAATTTTTACTAGGCTTGAAATTGAACAATATGGGAACAGAAAAGATGTTCTATGTGTGTAAAATGGGAAACTGGCTGAATTTTTATGATTGCTCAACCCTGTGATGAGATTTAGGGGCCAAAATGTAACAGGGGGTGGTCCATAGAAAAAGTGCAACTTTTTAGCGTTTTGGGTTTGTCCTTATTTTATAACCCTTTATAGGCATTTTATTCTTATTGATATAAGAGGCAGGGTTGAATTTGGATTAACTGAATAATATTATACCATTTTCTTTAAATTTTCTTGAAATGAATTGATAGCCATGCAGTTTTATGAAGTTTTAAACCCTTAGTTTTGATAAGAAATTGCTAAATATTGTTCTTTCTCAAGCTAAAACAGAAAAAAAGTAGCTTTTATGGCTAAATATATATTTTACATGTGCTACATGTAAATTACATGTAATTACATGTAATTCTAAATAGTTAATATTTGCATTTTAAGTCATTATAAACAATTTTAAAATGTCTGATTGTCAATAAAGCACCCCCCACCCTTCAATTTTCTTCACCAAAAACCCCAAAATAGCCTTTGTTTCACATTTCTCTTGATAAAATCTCATAGGTACACAAAATTGCTCCCATTTAAAACAAAACACATATGTCTGGTTTCTTCTTTATTGAAAATATATCAAGAAAAATTGAATTTGTGTGCATTTTTTAACCATTTGTCATTTGCATGTATTCCGACCTCATGATGGGGGTGTGGTCATGATGTTCAAATTTGGTATTTCTTTATGTGTAAAACATGTATTTCAATCTTTTTAACATATAAATCTAGATCTTTTACTATTGGTTAAAGAATAAACAGAGAAATTAGGTTTCATCATCATCCGTTCAGCATATTTGGGAAATGACTCCTCGGGTAAGATGCCTGATTGCCATTTTCTAGGTACCTGTCCCTTATGAAGAGATGAAAGTGAAGTTTTGTGTTCCAAATAAGTTGCTTCTATGTTCCAATAGAGTTTTTAAACCTCTTAATACCATTTAGAAACAAAAAGGTTGATTGCAAGGAGTAATAGTGTGTTTTTTCTTATTCCCATTTACAGGGGGATAGGTGATACATATGAGTTGAATTCTCCTATATGTTGTTACTAAATGTGAATATTTCAATGTTTTTACATCAGATTTGGATAAAGGTTTCTTGTTATAACTGATTTTAAAAGAAAAAATGTCTTTTGGATTGAAAGAAGCCATGATACATCTTGAAAACCTTATAGAAACAGGTTAAGGTGATTCAGCCGGGAAAGGGGGTAATACTTAAACAGCCATAACTTTTTTATTTTTCAATGAAATCAGACCAAATTTGAAAAGTTTTACTCAGAATTGCATGAACTTTCTGATTGTAAAGTGTTTTGGTTAGAGAGAAACAAACTCTAAAAGTTAAAGAAAATGTCAAATTTTTACTAGGCTTGAAATTGAACAATATGGGAACAGAAAAGATGTTCTATGTGTGTAAAATGGGAAACTGGCTGAATTTTTATGATTGCTCAACCCTGTGATGAGATTTAGGGGCCAAAATGTAACAGGGGGTGGTCCATAGAAAAAGTGCAACTTTTTAGCGTTTTGGGTTTGTCCTTATTTTATAACCCTTTATAGGCATTTTATTCTTATTGATATAAGAGGCAGGGTTGAATTTGGATTAACTGAATAATATTATACCATTTTCTTTAAATTTTCTTGAAATGAATTGATAGCCATGCAGTTTTATGAAGTTTTAAACCCTAATAGTTTTGATAAGAAATTGCTAAATATTGTTCTTTCTCAAGCTAAAACAGAAAAAAAGTAGCTTTTATGGCTAAATATATATTTTACATGTGCTACATGTAAATTACATGTAATTACATGTAATTCTAAATAGTTAATATTTGCATTTTAAGTCATTATAAACAATTTTAAAATGTCTGATTGTCAATAAAGCACCCCCCACCCTTCAATTTTCTTCACCAAAAACCCCAAAATAGCCTTTGTTTCACATTTCTCTTGATAAAATCTCATAGGTACACAAAATTGCTCCCATTTAAAACAAAACACATATGTCTGGTTTCTTCTTTATTGAAAATATATCAAGAAAAATTGAATTTGTGTGCATTTTTTAACCATTTGTCATTTGCATGTATTCCGACCTCATGATGGGGGTGTGGTCATGATGTTCAAATTTGGTATTTCTTTATGTGTAAAACATGTATTTCAATCTTTTTAACATATAAATCTAGATCTTTTACTATTGGTTAAAGAATAAACAGAGAAATTAGGTTTCATCATCATCCGTTCAGCATATTTGGGAAATGACTCCTCGGGTAAGATGCCTGATTGCCATTTTCTAGGTACCTGTCCCTTATGAAGAGATGAAAGTGAAGTTTTGTGTTCCAAATAAGTTGCTTCTATGTTCCAATAGAGTTTTTAAACCTCTTAATACCATTTAGAAACAAAAAGGTTGATTGCAAGGAGTAATAGTGTGTTTTTTCTTATTCCCATTTACAGGGGGATAGGTGATACATATGAGTTGAATTCTCCTATATGTTGTTACTAAATGTGAATATTTCAATGTTTTTACATCAGATTTGGATAAAGGTTTCTTGTTATAACTGATTTTAAAAGAAAAAATGTCTTTTGGATTGAAAGAAGCCATGATACATCTTGAAAACCTTATAGAAACAGGTTAAGGTGATTCAGCCGGGAAAGGGGGTAATACTTAAACAGCCATAACTTTTTTATTTTTCAATGAAATCAGACCAAATTTGAAAAGTTTTACTCAGAATTGCATGAACTTTCTGATTGTAAAGTGTTTTGGTTAGAGAGAAACAAACTCTAAAAGTTAAAGAAAATGTCAAATTTTTACTAGGCTTGAAATTGAACAATATGGGAACAGAAAAGATGTTCTATGTGTGTAAAATGGGAAACTGGCTGAATTTTTATGATTGCTCAACCCTGTGATGAGATTTAGGGGCCAAAATGTAACAGGGGGTGGTCCATAGAAAAAGTGCAACTTTTTAGCGTTTTGGGTTTGTCCTTATTTTATAACCCTTTATAGGCATTTTATTCTTATTGATATAAGAGGCAGGGTTGAATTTGGATTAACTGAATAATATTATACCATTTTCTTTAAATTTTCTTGAAATGAATTGATAGCCATGCAGTTTTATGAAGTTTTAAACCCTAATAGTTTTGATAAGAAATTGCTAAATATTGTTCTTTCTCAAGCTAAAACAGAAAAAAAGTAGCTTTTATGGCTAAATATATATTTTACATGTGCTACATGTAAATTACATGTAATTACATGTAATTCTAAATAGTTAATATTTGCATTTTAAGTCATTATAAACAATTTTAAAATGTCTGATTGTCAATAAAGCACCCCCCACCCTTCAATTTTCTTCACCAAAAACCCCAAAATAGCCTTTGTTTCACATTTCTCTTGATAAAATCTCATAGGTACACAAAATTGCTCCCATTTAAAACAAAACACATATGTCTGGTTTCTTCTTTATTGAAAATATATCAAGAAAAATTGAATTTGTGTGCATTTTTTAACCATTTGTCATTTGCATGTATTCCGACCTCATGATGGGGGTGTGGTCATGATGTTCAAATTTGGTATTTCTTTATGTGTAAAACATGTATTTCAATCTTTTTAACATATAAATCTAGATCTTTTACTATTGGTTAAAGAATAAACAGAGAAATTAGGTTTCATCATCATCCGTTCAGCATATTTGGGAAATGACTCCTCGGGTAAGATGCCTGATTGCCATTTTCTAGGTACCTGTCCCTTATGAAGAGATGAAAGTGAAGTTTTGTGTTCCAAATAAGTTGCTTCTATGTTCCAATAGAGTTTTTAAACCTCTTAATACCATTTAGAAACAAAAAGGTTGATTGCAAGGAGTAATAGTGTGTTTTTTCTTATTCCCATTTACAGGGGGATAGGTGATACATATGAGTTGAATTCTCCTATATGTTGTTACTAAATGTGAATATTTCAATGTTTTTACATCAGATTTGGATAAAGGTTTCTTGTTATAACTGATTTTAAAAGAAAAAATGTCTTTTGGATTGAAAGAAGCCATGATACATCTTGAAAACCTTATAGAAACAGGTTAAGGTGATTCAGCCGGGAAAGGGGGTAATACTTAAACAGCCATAACTTTTTTATTTTTCAATGAAATCAGACCAAATTTGAAAAGTTTTACTCAGAATTGCATGAACTTTCTGATTGTAAAGTGTTTTGGTTAGAGAGAAACAAACTCTAAAAGTTAAAGAAAATGTCAAATTTTTACTAGGCTTGAAATTGAACAATATGGGAACAGAAAAGATGTTCTATGTGTGTAAAATAAGAAACTGGCTGAATTTTTATGATTGCTCAACCCTGTGATGAGATTTAGGGGCCAAAATGTAACAGGGGGTGGTCCATAGAAAAAGTGCAACTTTTTAGCGTTTTGGGTTTGTCCTTATTTTAAAACCCTTTATAGGCATTTTATTCTTATTGATATAAGAGGCAGGGTTGAATTTGGATTAACTGAATAATATTATACCATTTTCTTTAAATTTTCTTGAAATGAATTGATAGCCATGCAGTTTTATGAAGTTTTAAACCCTAATAGTTTTGATAAGAAATTGCTAAATATTGTTCTTTCTCAAGCTAAAACAGAAAAAAAGTAGCTTTTATGGCTAAATATATATTTTACATGTGCTACATGTAAATTACATGTAATTACATGTAATTCTAAATAGTTAATATTTGCATTTTAAGTCATTATAAACAATTTTAAAATGTCTGATTGTCAATAAAGCACCCCCCACCCTTCAATTTTCTTCACCAAAAACCCCAAAATAGCCTTTGTTTCACATTTCTCTTGATAAAATCTCATAGGTACACAAAATTGCTCCCATTTAAAACAAAACACATATGTCTGGTTTCTTCTTTATTGAAAATATATCAAGAAAAATTGAATTTGTGTGCATTTTTTAACCATTTGTCATTTGCATGTATTCCGACCTCATGATGGGGGTGTGGTCATGATGTTCAAATTTGGTATTTCTTTATGTGTAAAACATGTATTTCAATCTTTTTAACATATAAATCTAGATCTTTTACTATTGGTTAAAGAATAAACAGAGAAATTAGGTTTCATCATCATCCGTTCAGCATATTTGGGAAATGACTCCTCGGGTAAGATGCCTGATTGCCATTTTCTAGGTACCTGTCCCTTATGAAGAGATGAAAGTGAAGTTTTGTGTTCCAAATAAGTTGCTTCTATGTTCCAATAGAGTTTTTAAACCTCTTAATACCATTTAGAAACAAAAAGGTTGATTGCAAGGAGTAATAGTGTGTTTTTTCTTATTCCCATTTACAGGGGGATAGGTGATACATATGAGTTGAATTCTCCTATATGTTGTTACTAAATGTGAATATTTCAATGTTTTTACATCAGATTTGGATAAAGGTTTCTTGTTATAACTGATTTTAAAAGAAAAAATGTCTTTTGGATTGAAAGAAGCCATGATACATCTTGAAAACCTTATAGAAACAGGTTAAGGTGATTCAGCCGGGAAAGGGGGTAATACTTAAACAGCCATAACTTTTTTATTTTTCAATGAAATCAGACCAAATTTGAAAAGTTTTACTCAGAATTGCATGAACTTTCTGATTGTAAAGTGTTTTGGTTAGAGAGAAACAAACTCTAAAAGTTAAAGAAAATGTCAAATTTTTACTAGGCTTGAAATTGAACAATATGGGAACAGAAAAGATGTTCTATGTGTGTAAAATGGGAAACTGGCTGAATTTTTATGATTGCTCAACCCTGTGATGAGATTTAGGGGCCAAAATGTAACAGGGGGTGGTCCATAGAAAAAGTGCAACTTTTTAGCGTTTTGGGTTTGTCCTTATTTTAAAACCCTTTATAGGCATTTTATTCTTATTGATATAAGAGGCAGGGTTGAATTTGGATTAACTGAATAATATTATACCATTTTCTTTAAATTTTCTTGAAATGAATTGATAGCCATGCAGTTTTATGAAGTTTTAAACCCTTAGTTTTGATAAGAAATTGCTAAATATTGTTCTTTCTCAAGCTAAAACAGAAAAAAAGTAGCTTTTATGGCTAAATATATATTTTACATGTGCTACATGTAAATTACATGTAATTACATGTATTTCTAAATAGTTAATATTTGCATTTTAAGTCATTATAAACAATTTTAAAATGTCTGATTGTCAATAAAGCACCCCCCACCCTTCAATTTTCTTCACCAAAAACCCCAAAATAGCCTTTGTTTCACATTTCTCTTGATAAAATCTCATAGGTACACAAAATTGCTCCCATTTAAAACAAAACACATATGTCTGGTTTCTTCTTTATTGAAAATATATCAAGAAAAATTGAATTTGTGTGCATTTTTTAACCATTTGTCATTTGCATGTATTCCGACCTCATGATGGGGGTGTGGTCATGATGTTCAAATTTGGTATTTCTTTATGTGTAAAACATGTATTTCAATCTTTTTAACATATAAATCTAGATCTTTTACTATTGGTTAAAGAATAAACAGAGAAATTAGGTTTCATCATCATCCGTTCAGCATATTTGGGAAATGACTCCTCGGGTAAGATGCCTGATTGCCATTTTCTAGGTACCTGTCCCTTATGAAGAGATGAAAGTGAAGTTTTGTGTTCCAAATAAGTTGCTTCTATGTTCCAATAGAGTTTTTAAACCTCTTAATACCATTTAGAAACAAAAAGGTTGATTGCAAGGAGTAATAGTGTGTTTTTTCTTATTCCCATTTACAGGGGGATAGGTGATACATATGAGTTGAATTCTCCTATATGTTGTTACTAAATGTGAATATTTCAATGTTTTTACATCAGATTTGGATAAAGGTTTCTTGTTATAACTGATTTTAAAAGAAAAAATGTCTTTTGGATTGAAAGAAGCCATGATACATCTTGAAAACCTTATAGAAACAGGTTAAGGTGATTCAGCCGGGAAAGGGGGTAATACTTAAACAGCCATAACTTTTTTATTTTTCAATGAAATCAGACCAAATTTGAAAAGTTTTACTCAGAATTGCATGAACTTTCTGATTGTAAAGTGTTTTGGTTAGAGAGAAACAAACTCTAAAAGTTAAAGAAAATGTCAAATTTTTACTAGGCTTGAAATTGAACAATATGGGAACAGAAAAGATGTTCTATGTGTGTAAAATGGGAAACTGGCTGAATTTTTATGATTGCTCAACCCTGTGATGAGATTTAGGGGCCAAAATGTAACAGGGGGTGGTCCATAGAAAAAGTGCAACTTTTTAGCGTTTTGGGTTTGTCCTTATTTTAAAACCCTTTATAGGCATTTTATTCTTATTGATATAAGAGGCAGGGTTGAATTTGGATTAACTGAATAATATTATACCATTTTCTTTAAATTTTCTTGAAATGAATTGATAGCCATGCAGTTTTATGAAGTTTTAAACCCTTAGTTTTGATAAGAAATTGCTAAATATTGTTCTTTCTCAAGCTAAAACAGAAAAAAAGTAGCTTTTATGGCTAAATATATATTTTACATGTGCTACATGTAAATTACATGTAATTACATGTATTTCTAAATAGTTAATATTTGCATTTTAAGTCATTATAAACAATTTTAAAATGTCTGATTGTCAATAAAGCACCCCCCACCCTTCAATTTTCTTCACCAAAAACCCCAAAATAGCCTTTGTTTCACATTTCTCTTGATAAAATCTCATAGGTACACAAAATTGCTCCCATTTAAAACAAAACACATATGTCTGGTTTCTTCTTTATTGAAAATATATCAAGAAAAATTGAATTTGTGTGCATTTTTTAACCATTTGTCATTTGCATGTATTCCGACCTCATGATGGGGGTGTGGTCATGATGTTCAAATTTGGTATTTCTTTATGTGTAAAACATGTATTTCAATCTTTTTAACATATAAATCTAGATCTTTTACTATTGGTTAAAGAATAAACAGAGAAATTAGGTTTCATCATCATCCGTTCAGCATATTTGGGAAATGACTCCTCGGGTAAGATGCCTGATTGCCATTTTCTAGGTACCTGTCCCTTATGAAGAGATGAAAGTGAAGTTTTGTGTTCCAAATAAGTTGCTTCTATGTTCCAATAGAGTTTTTAAACCTCTTAATACCATTTAGAAACAAAAAGGTTGATTGCAAGGAGTAATAGTGTGTTTTTTCTTATTCCCATTTACAGGGGGATAGGTGATACATATGAGTTGAATTCTCCTATATGTTGTTACTAAATGTGAATATTTCAATGTTTTTACATCAGATTTGGATAAAGGTTTCTTGTTATAACTGATTTTAAAAGAAAAAATGTCTTTTGGATTGAAAGAAGCCATGATACATCTTGAAAACCTTATAGAAACAGGTTAAGGTGATTCAGCCGGGAAAGGGGGTAATACTTAAACAGCCATAACTTTTTTATTTTTCAATGAAATCAGACCAAATTTGAAAAGTTTTACTCAGAATTGCATGAACTTTCTGATTGTAAAGTGTTTTGGTTAGAGAGAAACAAACTCTAAAAGTTAAAGAAAATGTCAAATTTTTACTAGGCTTGAAATTGAACAATATGGGAACAGAAAAGATGTTCTATGTGTGTAAAATGGGAAACTGGCTGAATTTTTATGATTGCTCAACCCTGTGATGAGATTTAGGGGCCAAAATGTAACAGGGGGTGGTCCATAGAAAAAGTGCAACTTTTTAGCGTTTTGGGTTTGTCCTTATTTTAAAACCCTTTATAGGCATTTTATTCTTATTGATATAAGAGGCAGGGTTGAATTTGGATTAACTGAATAATATTATACCATTTTCTTTAAATTTTCTTGAAATGAATTGATAGCCATGCAGTTTTATGAAGTTTTAAACCCTAATAGTTTTGATAAGAAATTGCTAAATATTGTTCTTTCTCAAGCTAAAACAGAAAAAAAGTAGCTTTTATGGCTAAATATATATTTTACATGTGCTACATGTAAATTACATGTAATTACATGTAATTCTAAATAGTTAATATTTGCATTTTAAGTCATTATAAACAATTTTAAAATGTCTGATTGTCAATAAAGCACCCCCCACCCTTCAATTTTCTTCACCAAAAACCCCAAAATAGCCTTTGTTTCACATTTCTCTTGATAAAATCTCATAGGTACACAAAATTGCTCCCATTTAAAACAAAACACATATGTCTGGTTTCTTCTTTATTGAAAATATATCAAGAAAAATTGAATTTGTGTGCATTTTTTAACCATTTGTCATTTGCATGTATTCCGACCTCATGATGGGGGTGTGGTCATGATGTTCAAATTTGGTATTTCTTTATGTGTAAAACATGTATTTCAATCTTTTTAACATATAAATCTAGATCTTTTACTATTGGTTAAAGAATAAACAGAGAAATTAGGTTTCATCATCATCCGTTCAGCATATTTGGGAAATGACTCCTCGGGTAAGATGCCTGATTGCCATTTTCTAGGTACCTGTCCCTTATGAAGAGATGAAAGTGAAGTTTTGTGTTCCAAATAAGTTGCTTCTATGTTCCAATAGAGTTTTTAAACCTCTTAATACCATTTAGAAACAAAAAGGTTGATTGCAAGGAGTAATAGTGTGTTTTTTCTTATTCCCATTTACAGGGGGATAGGTGATACATATGAGTTGAATTCTCCTATATGTTGTTACTAAATGTGAATATTTCAATGTTTTTACATCAGATTTGGATAAAGGTTTCTTGTTATAACTGATTTTAAAAGAAAAAATGTCTTTTGGATTGAAAGAAGCCATGATACATCTTGAAAACCTTATAGAAACAGGTTAAGGTGATTCAGCCGGGAAAGGGGGTAATACTTAAACAGCCATAACTTTTTTATTTTTCAATGAAATCAGACCAAATTTGAAAAGTTTTACTCAGAATTGCATGAACTTTCTGATTGTAAAGTGTTTTGGTTAGAGAGAAACAAACTCTAAAAGTTAAAGAAAATGTCAAATTTTTACTAGGCTTGAAATTGAACAATATGGGAACAGAAAAGATGTTCTATGTGTGTAAAATAAGAAACTGGCTGAATTTTTATGATTGCTCAACCCTGTGATGAGATTTAGGGGCCAAAATGTAACAGGGGGTGGTCCATAGAAAAAGTGCAACTTTTTAGCGTTTTGGGTTTGTCCTTATTTTAAAACCCTTTATAGGCATTTTATTCTTATTGATATAAGAGGCAGGGTTGAATTTGGATTAACTGAATAATATTATACCATTTTCTTTAAATTTTCTTGAAATGAATTGATAGCCATGCAGTTTTATGAAGTTTTAAACCCTAATAGTTTTGATAAGAAATTGCTAAATATTGTTCTTTCTCAAGCTAAAACAGAAAAAAAGTAGCTTTTATGGCTAAATATATATTTTACATGTGCTACATGTAAATTACATGTAATTACATGTAATTCTAAATAGTTAATATTTGCATTTTAAGTCATTATAAACAATTTTAAAATGTCTGATTGTCAATAAAGCACCCCCCACCCTTCAATTTTCTTCACCAAAAACCCCAAAATAGCCTTTGTTTCACATTTCTCTTGATAAAATCTCATAGGTACACAAAATTGCTCCCATTTAAAACAAAACACATATGTCTGGTTTCTTCTTTATTGAAAATATATCAAGAAAAATTGAATTTGTGTGCATTTTTTAACCATTTGTCATTTGCATGTATTCCGACCTCATGATGGGGGTGTGGTCATGATGTTCAAATTTGGTATTTCTTTATGTGTAAAACATGTATTTCAATCTTTTTAACATATAAATCTAGATCTTTTACTATTGGTTAAAGAATAAACAGAGAAATTAGGTTTCATCATCATCCGTTCAGCATATTTGGGAAATGACTCCTCGGGTAAGATGCCTGATTGCCATTTTCTAGGTACCTGTCCCTTATGAAGAGATGAAAGTGAAGTTTTGTGTTCCAAATAAGTTGCTTCTATGTTCCAATAGAGTTTTTAAACCTCTTAATACCATTTAGAAACAAAAAGGTTGATTGCAAGGAGTAATAGTGTGTTTTTTCTTATTCCCATTTACAGGGGGATAGGTGATACATATGAGTTGAATTCTCCTATATGTTGTTACTAAATGTGAATATTTCAATGTTTTTACATCAGATTTGGATAAAGGTTTCTTGTTATAACTGATTTTAAAAGAAAAAATGTCTTTTGGATTGAAAGAAGCCATGATACATCTTGAAAACCTTATAGAAACAGGTTAAGGTGATTCAGCCGGGAAAGGGGGTAATACTTAAACAGCCATAACTTTTTTATTTTTCAATGAAATCAGACCAAATTTGAAAAGTTTTACTCAGAATTGCATGAACTTTCTGATTGTAAAGTGTTTTGGTTAGAGAGAAACAAACTCTAAAAGTTAAAGAAAATGTCAAATTTTTACTAGGCTTGAAATTGAACAATATGGGAACAGAAAAGATGTTCTATGTGTGTAAAATGGGAAACTGGCTGAATTTTTATGATTGCTCAACCCTGTGATGAGATTTAGGGGCCAAAATGTAACAGGGGGTGGTCCATAGAAAAAGTGCAACTTTTAAGCGTTTTGGGTTTGTCCTTATTTTATAACCCTTTATAGGCATTTTATTCTTATTGATATAAGAGGCAGGGTTGAATTTGGATTAACTGAATAATATTATACCATTTTCTTTAAATTTTCTTGAAATGAATTGATAGCCATGCAGTTTTATGAAGTTTTAAACCCTTAGTTTTGATAAGAAATTGCTAAATATTGTTCTTTCTCAAGCTAAAACAGAAAAAAAGTAGCTTTTATGGCTAAATATATATTTTACATGTGCTACATGTAAATTACATGTAATTACATGTAATTCTAAATAGTTAATATTTGCATTTTAAGTCATTATAAACAATTTTAAAATGTCTGATTGTCAATAAAGCTCCCCCCACCCTTCAATTTTCTTCACCAAAAACCCCAAAATAGCCTTTGTTTCACATTTCTCTTGATAAAATCTCATAGGTACACAAAATTGCTCCCATTTAAAACAAAACACATATGTCTGGTTTCTTCTTTATTGAAAATATATCAAGAAAAATTGAATTTGTGTGCATTTTTTAACCATTTGTCATTTGCATGTATTCCGACCTCATGATGGGGGTGTGGTCATGATGTTCAAATTTGGTATTTCTTTATGTGTAAAACATGTATTTCAATCTTTTTAACATATAAATCTAGATCTTTTACTATTGGTTAAAGAATAAACAGAGAAATTAGGTTTCATCATCATCCGTTCAGCATATTTGGGAAATGACTCCTCGGGTAAGATGCCTGATTGCCATTTTCTAGGTACCTGTCCCTTATGAAGAGATGAAAGTGAAGTTTTGTGTTCCAAATAAGTTGCTTCTATGTTCCAATAGAGTTTTTAAACCTCTTAATACCATTTAGAAACAAAAAGGTTGATTGCAAGGAGTAATAGTGTGTTTTTTCTTATTCCCATTTACAGGGGGATAGGTGATACATATGAGTTGAATTCTCCTATATGTTGTTACTAAATGTGAATATTTCAATGTTTTTACATCAGATTTGGATAAAGGTTTCTTGTTATAACTGATTTTAAAAGAAAAAATGTCTTTTGGATTGAAAGAAGCCATGATACATCTTGAAAACCTTATAGAAACAGGTTAAGGTGATTCAGCCGGGAAAGGGGGTAATACTTAAACAGCCATAACTTTTTTATTTTTCAATGAAATCAGACCAAATTTGAAAAGTTTTACTCAGAATTGCATGAACTTTCTGATTGTAAAGTGTTTTGGTTAGAGAGAAACAAACTCTAAAAGTTAAAGAAAATGTCAAATTTTTACTAGGCTTGAAATTGAACAATATGGGAACAGAAAAGATGTTCTATGTGTGTAAAATGGGAAACTGGCTGAATTTTTATGATTGCTCAACCCTGTGATGAGATTTAGGGGCCAAAATGTAACAGGGGGTGGTCCATAGAAAAAGTGCAACTTTTTAGCGTTTTGGGTTTGTCCTTATTTTAAAACCCTTTATAGGCATTTTATTCTTATTGATATAAGAGGCAGGGTTGAATTTGGATTAACTGAATAATATTATACCATTTTCTTTAAATTTTCTTGAAATGAATTGATAGCCATGCAGTTTTATGAAGTTTTAAACCCTTAGTTTTGATAAGAAATTGCTAAATATTGTTCTTTCTCAAGCTAAAACAGAAAAAAAGTAGCTTTTATGGCTAAATATATATTTTACATGTGCTACATGTAAATTACATGTAATTACATGTAATTCTAAATAGTTAATATTTGCATTTTAAGTCATTATAAACAATTTTAAAATGTCTGATTGTCAATAAAGCACCCCCCACCCTTCAATTTTCTTCACCAAAAACCCCAAAATAGCCTTTGTTTCACATTTCTCTTGATAAAATCTCATAGGTACACAAAATTGCTCCCATTTAAAACAAAACACATATGTCTGGTTTCTTCTTTATTGAAAATATATCAAGAAAAATTGAATTTGTGTGCATTTTTTAACCATTTGTCATTTGCATGTATTCCGACCTCATGATGGGGGTGTGGTCATGATGTTCAAATTTGGTATTTCTTTATGTGTAAAACATGTATTTCAATCTTTTTAACATATAAATCTAGATCTTTTACTATTGGTTAAAGAATAAACAGAGAAATTAGGTTTCATCATCATCCGTTCAGCATATTTGGGAAATGACTCCTCGGGTAAGATGCCTGATTGCCATTTTCTAGGTACCTGTCCCTTATGAAGAGATGAAAGTGAAGTTTTGTGTTCCAAATAAGTTGCTTCTATGTTCCAATAGAGTTTTTAAACCTCTTAATACCATTTAGAAACAAAAAGGTTGATTGCAAGGAGTAATAGTGTGTTTTTTCTTATTCCCATTTACAGGGGGATAGGTGATACATATGAGTTGAATTCTCCTATATGTTGTTACTAAATGTGAATATTTCAATGTTTTTACATCAGATTTGGATAAAGGTTTCTTGTTATAACTGATTTTAAAAGAAAAAATGTCTTTTGGATTGAAAGAAGCCATGATACATCTTGAAAACCTTATAGAAACAGGTTAAGGTGATTCAGCCGGGAAAGGGGGTAATACTTAAACAGCCATAACTTTTTTATTTTTCAATGAAATCAGACCAAATTTGAAAAGTTTTACTCAGAATTGCATGAACTTTCTGATTGTAAAGTGTTTTGGTTAGAGAGAAACAAACTCTAAAAGTTAAAGAAAATGTCAAATTTTTACTAGGCTTGAAATTGAACAATATGGGAACAGAAAAGATGTTCTATGTGTGTAAAATAAGAAACTGGCTGAATTTTTATGATTGCTCAACCCTGTGATGAGATTTAGGGGCCAAAATGTAACAGGGGGTGGTCCATAGAAAAAGTGCAACTTTTTAGCGTTTTGGGTTTGTCCTTATTTTAAAACCCTTTATAGGCATTTTATTCTTATTGATATAAGAGGCAGGGTTGAATTTGGATTAACTGAATAATATTATACCATTTTCTTTAAATTTTCTTGAAATGAATTGATAGCCATGCAGTTTTATGAAGTTTTAAACCCTAATAGTTTTGATAAGAAATTGCTAAATATTGTTCTTTCTCAAGCTAAAACAGAAAAAAAGTAGCTTTTATGGCTAAATATATATTTTACATGTGCTACATGTAAATTACATGTAATTACATGTAATTCTAAATAGTTAATATTTGCATTTTAAGTCATTATAAACAATTTTAAAATGTCTGATTGTCAATAAAGCACCCCCCACCCTTCAATTTTCTTCACCAAAAACCCCAAAATAGCCTTTGTTTCACATTTCTCTTGATAAAATCTCATAGGTACACAAAATTGCTCCCATTTAAAACAAAACACATATGTCTGGTTTCTTCTTTATTGAAAATATATCAAGAAAAATTGAATTTGTGTGCATTTTTTAACCAT
This sequence comes from Magallana angulata, assembly GCF_025612915.1. Classification (NCBI taxonomy): domain Eukaryota; kingdom Metazoa; phylum Mollusca; class Bivalvia; order Ostreida; family Ostreidae; genus Magallana; species Magallana angulata. Next base: position 54,232,100 of record NC_069118.1, read on the forward strand.
TTGTCATTTGCATGTATTCCGACCTCATGATGGGGGTGTGGTCATGATGTTCAAATTTGGTATTTCTTTATGTGTAAAACATGTATTTCAATCTTTTTAACATATAAATCTAGATCTTTTACTATTGGTTAAAGAATAAACAGAGAAATTAGGTTTCATCATCATCCGTTCAGCATATTTGGGAAATGACTCCTCGGGTAAGATGCCTGATTGCCATTTTCTAGGTACCTGTCCCTTATGAAGAGATGAAAGTGAAGTTTTGTGTTCCAAATAAGTTGCTTCTATGTTCCAATAGAGTTTTTAAACCTCTTAATACCATTTAGAAACAAAAAGGTTGATTGCAAGGAGTAATAGTGTGTTTTTTCTTATTCCCATTTACAGGGGGATAGGTGATACATATGAGTTGAATTCTCCTATATGTTGTTACTAAATGTGAATATTTCAATGTTTTTACATCAGATTTGGATAAAGGTTTCTTGTTATAACTGATTTTAAAAGAAAAAATGTCTTTTGGATTGAAAGAAGCCATGATACATCTTGAAAACCTTATAGAAACAGGTTAAGGTGATTCAGCCGGGAAAGGGGGTAATACTTAAACAGCCATAACTTTTTTATTTTTCAATGAAATCAGACCAAATTTGAAAAGTTTTACTCAGAATTGCATGAACTTTCTGATTGTAAAGTGTTTTGGTTAGAGAGAAACAAACTCTAAAAGTTAAAGAAAATGTCAAATTTTTACTAGGCTTGAAATTGAACAATATGGGAACAGAAAAGATGTTCTATGTGTGTAAAATGGGAAACTGGCTGAATTTTTATGATTGCTCAACCCTGTGATGAGATTTAGGGGCCAAAATGTAACAGGGGGTGGTCCATAGAAAAAGTGCAACTTTTAAGCGTTTTGGGTTTGTCCTTATTTTATAACCCTTTATAGGCATTTTATTCTTATTGATATAAGAGGCAGGGTTGAATTTGGATTAACTGAATAATATTATACCATTTTCTTTAAATTTTCTTGAAATGAATTGATAGCCATGCAGTTTTATGAAGTTTTAAACCCTTAGTTTTGATAAGAAATTGCTAAATATTGTTCTTTCTCAAGCTAAAACAGAAAAAAAGTAGCTTTTATGGCTAAATATATATTTTACATGTGCTACATGTAAATTACATGTAATTACATGTAATTCTAAATAGTTAATATTTGCATTTTAAGTCATTATAAACAATTTTAAAATGTCTGATTGTCAATAAAGCTCCCCCCACCCTTCAATTTTCTTCACCAAAAACCCCAAAATAGCCTTTGTTTCACATTTCTCTTGATAAAATCTCATAGGTACACAAAATTGCTCCCATTTAAAACAAAACACATATGTCTGGTTTCTTCTTTATTGAAAATATATCAAGAAAAATTGAATTTGTGTGCATTTTTTAACCATTTGTCATTTGCATGTATTCCGACCTCATGATGGGGGTGTGGTCATGATGTTCAAATTTGGTATTTCTTGATGTGTAAAACATGTATTTCAATCTTTTTAACATATAAATCTAGATCTTTTACTATTGGTTAAAGAATAAACAGAGAAATTAGGTTTCATCATCATCCGTTCAGCATATTTGGGAAATGACTCCTCGGGTAAGATGCCTGATCGCCATTTTCTAGGTACCTGTCCCTTATGAAGAGATGAAAGTGAAGTTTTGTGTTCCAAATAAGTTGCTTCTATGTTCCAATAGAGTTTTTAAACCTCTTAATACCATTTAGAAACAAAAAGGTTGATTGCAAGGAGTAATAGTGTGTTTTTTCTTATTCCCATTTACAGGGGGATAGGTGATACATATGAGTTGAATTCTCCTATATGTTGTTACTAAATGTGAATATTTCAATGTTTTTACATCAGATTTGGATAAAGGTTTCTTGTTATAACTGATTTTAAAAGAAAAAATGTCTTTTGGATTGAAAGAAGCCATGATACATCTTGAAAACCTTATAGAAACAGGTTAAGGTGATTCAGCCGGGAAAGGGGGTAATACTTAAACAGCCATAACTTTTTTATTTTTCAATGAAATCAGACCAAATTTGAAAAGTTTTACTCAGAATTGCATGAACTTTCTGATTGTAAAGTGTTTTGGTTAGAGAGAAACAAACTCTAAAAGTTAAAGAAAATGTCAAATTTTTACTAGGCTTGAAATTGAACAATATGGGAACAGAAAAGATGTTCTATGTGTGTAAAATGGGAAACTGGCTGAATTTTTATGATTGCTCAACCCTGTGATGAGATTTAGGGGCCAAAATGTAACAGAGGGTGGTCCATAGAAAAAGTGCAACTTTTTAGCGTTTTGGGTTTGTCCTTATTTTATAACCCTTTATAGGCATTTTATTCTTATTGATATAAGAGGCAGGGTTGAATTTGGATTAACTGAATAATATTATACCATTTTCTTTAAATTTTCTTGAAATGAATTGATAGCCATGCAGTTTTATGAAGTTTTAAACCCTTAGTTTTGATAAGAAATTGCTAAATATTGTTCTTTCTCAAGCTAAAACAGAAAAAAAGTAGCTTTTATGGCTAAATATATATTTTACATGTGCTACATGTAAATTACATGTAATTACATGTAATTCTAAATAGTTAATATTTGCATTTTAAGTCATTATAAACAATTTTAAAATGTCTGATTGTCAATAAAGCACCCCCCACCCTTCAATTTTCTTCACCAAAAACCCCAAAATAGCCTTTGTTTCACATTTCTCTTGATAAAATCTCATAGGTACACAAAATTGCTCCCATTTAAAACAAAACACATATGTCTGGTTTCTTCTTTATTGAAAATATATCAAGAAAAATTGAATTTGTGTGCATTTTTTAACCATTTGTCATTTGCATGTATTCCGACCTCATGATGGGGGTGTGGTCATGATGTTCAAATTTGGTATTTCTTGATGTGTAAAACATGTATTTCAATCTTTTTAACATATAAATCTAGATCTTTTACTATTGGTTAAAGAATAAACAGAGAAATTAGGTTTCATCATCATCTGTTCAGCATATTTGGGAAATGACTCCTCGGGTAAGATGCCTGATTGCCATTTTCTAGGTACCTGTCCCTTATGAAGAGATGAAAGTGAAGTTTTGTGTTCCAAATAAGTTGCTTCTATGTTCCAATAGAGTTTTTAAACCTCTTAATACCATTTAGAAACAAAAAGGTTGATTGCAAGGAGTAATAGTGTGTTTTTTCTTATTCCCATTTACAGGGGGATAGGTGATACATATGAGTTGAATTCTCCTATATGTTGTTACTAAATGTGAATATTTCAATGTTTTTACATCAGATTTGGATAAAGGTTTCTTGTTATAACTGATTTTAAAAGAAAAAATGTCTTTTGGATTGAAAGAAGCCATGATACATCTTGAAAACCTTATAGAAACAGGTTAAGGTGATTCAGCCGGGAAAGGGGGTAATACTTAAACAGCCATAACTTTTTTATTTTTCAATGAAATCAGACCAAATTTGAAAAGTTTTACTCAGAATTGCATGAACTTTCTGATTGTAAAGTGTTTTGGTTAGAGAGAAACAAACTCTAAAAGTTAAAGAAAATGTCAAATTTTTACTAGGCTTGAAATTGAACAATATGGGAACAGAAAAGATGTTCTATGTGTGTAAAATGGGAAACTGGCTGAATTTTTATGATTGCTCAACCCTGTGATGAGATTTAGGGGCCAAAATGTAACAGGGGGTGGTCCATAGAAAAAGTGCAACTTTTAAGCGTTTTGGGTTTGTCCTTATTTTATAACCCTTTATAGGCATTTTATTCTTATTGATATAAGAGGCAGGGTTGAATTTGGATTAACTGAATAATATTATACCATTTTCTTTAAATTTTCTTGAAATGAATTGATAGCCATGCAGTTTTATGAAGTTTTAAACCCTTAGTTTTGATAAGAAATTGCTAAATATTGTTCTTTCTCAAGCTAAAACAGAAAAAAAGTAGCTTTTATGGCTAAATATATATTTTACATGTGCTACATGTAAATTACATGTAATTACATGTAATTCTAAATAGTTAATATTTGCATTTTAAGTCATTATAAACAATTTTAAAATGTCTGATTGTCAATAAAGCACCCCCCACCCTTCAATTTTCTTCACCAAAAACCCCAAAATAGCCTTTGTTTCACATTTCTCTTGATAAAATCTCATAGGTACACAAAATTGCTCCCATTTAAAACAAAACACATATGTCTGGTTTCTTCTTTATTGAAAATATATCAAGAAAAATTGAATTTGTGTGCATTTTTTAACCATTTGTCATTTGCATGTATTCCGACCTCATGATGGGGGTGTGGTCATGATGTTCAAATTTGGTATTTCTTTATGTGTAAAACATGTATTTCAATCTTTTTAACATATAAATCTAGATCTTTTACTATTGGTTAAAGAATAAACAGAGAAATTAGGTTTCATCATCATCCGTTCAGCATATTTGGGAAATGACTCCTCGGGTAAGATGCCTGATTGCCATTTTCTAGGTACCTGTCCCTTATGAAGAGATGAAAGTGAAGTTTTGTGTTCCAAATAAGTTGCTTCTATGTTCCAATAGAGTTTTTAAACCTCTTAATACCATTTAGAAACAAAAAGGTTGATTGCAAGGAGTAATAGTGTGTCTTTTCTTATTCCCATTTACAGGGGGATAGGTGATACATATGAGTTGAATTCTCCTATATGTTGTTACTAAATGTGAATATTTCAATGTTTTTACATCAGATTTGGATAAAGGTTTCTTGTTATAACTGATTTTAAAAGAAAAAATGTCTTTTGGATTGAAAGAAGCCATGATACATCTTGAAAACCTTATAGAAACAGGTTAAGGTGATTCAGCCGGGAAAGGGGGTAATACTTAAACAGCCATAACTTTTTTATTTTTCAATGAAATCAGACCAAATTTGAAAAGTTTTACTCAGAATTGCATGAACTTTCTGATTGTAAAGTGTTTTGGTTAGAGAGAAACAAACTCTAAAAGTTAAAGAAAATGTCAAATTTTTACTAGGCTTGAAATTGAACAATATGGGAACAGAAAAGATGTTCTATGTGTGTAAAATGGGAAACTGGCTGAATTTTTATGATTGCTCAACCCTGTGATGAGATTTAGGGGCCAAAATGTAACAGGGGGTGGTCCATAGAAAAAGTGCAACTTTTAAGCGTTTTGGGTTTGTCCTTATTTTATAACCCTTTATAGGCATTTTATTCTTATTGATATAAGAGGCAGGGTTGAATTTGGATTAACTGAATAATATTATACCATTTTCTTTAAATTTTCTTGAAATGAATTGATAGCCATGCAGTTTTATGAAGTTTTAAACCCTTAGTTTTGATAAGAAATTGCTAAATATTGTTCTTTCTCAAGCTAAAACAGAAAAAAAGTAGCTTTTATGGCTAAATATATATTTTACATGTGCTACATGTAAATTACATGTAATTACATGTAATTCTAAATAGTTAATATTTGCATTTTAAGTCATTATAAACAATTTTAAAATGTCTGATTGTCAATAAAGCACCCCCCACCCTTCAATTTTCTTCACCAAAAACCCCAAAATAGCCTTTGTTTCACATTTCTCTTGATAAAATCTCATAGGTACACAAAATTGCTCCCATTTAAAACAAAACACATATGTCTGGTTTCTTCTTTATTGAAAATATATCAAGAAAAATTGAATTTGTGTGCATTTTTTAACCATTTGTCATTTGCATGTATTCCGACCTCATGATGGGGGTGTGGTCATGATGTTCAAATTTGGTATTTCTTTATGTGTAAAACATGTATTTCAATCTTTTTAACATATAAATCTAGATCTTTTACTATTGGTTAAAGAATAAACAGAGAAATTAGGTTTCATCATCATCCGTTCAGCATATTTGGGAAATGACTCCTCGGGTAAGATGCCTGATTGCCATTTTCTAGGTACCTGTCCCTTATGAAGAGATGAAAGTGAAGTTTTGTGTTCCAAATAAGTTGCTTCTATGTTCCAATAGAGTTTTTAAACCTCTTAATACCATTTAGAAACAAAAAGGTTGATTGCAAGGAGTAATAGTGTGTTTTTTCTTATTCCCATTTACAGGGGGATAGGTGATACATATGAGTTGAATTCTCCTATATGTTGTTACTAAATGTGAATATTTCAATGTTTTTACATCAGATTTGGATAAAGGTTTCTTGTTATAACTGATTTTAAAAGAAAAAATGTCTTTTGGATTGAAAGAAGCCATGATACATCTTGAAAACCTTATAGAAACAGGTTAAGGTGATTCAGCCGGGAAAGGGGGTAATACTTAAACAGCCATAACTTTTTTATTTTTCAATGAAATCAGACCAAATTTGAAAAGTTTTACTCAGAATTGCATGAACTTTCTGATTGTAAAGTGTTTTGGTTAGAGAGAAACAAACTCTAAAAGTTAAAGAAAATGTCAAATTTTTACTAGGCTTGAAATTGAACAATATGGGAACAGAAAAGATGTTCTATGTGTGTAAAATGGGAAACTGGCTGAATTTTTATGATTGCTCAACCCTGTGATGAGATTTAGGGGCCAAAATGTAACAGGGGGTGGTCCATAGAAAAAGTGCAACTTTTAAGCGTTTTGGGTTTGTCCTTATTTTATAACCCTTTATAGGCATTTTATTCTTATTGATATAAGAGGCAGGGTTGAATTTGGATTAACTGAATAATATTATACCATTTTCTTTAAATTTTCTTGAAATGAATTGATAGCCATGCAGTTTTATGAAGTTTTAAACCCTTAGTTTTGATAAGAAATTGCTAAATATTGTTCTTTCTCAAGCTAAAACAGAAAAAAAGTAGCTTTTATGGCTAAATATATATTTTACATGTGCTACATGTAAATTACATGTAATTACATGTAATTCTAAATAGTTAATATTTGCATTTTAAGTCATTATAAACAATGTTAAAATGTCTGATTGTCAATAAAGCACCCCCCACCCTTCAATTTTCTTCACCAAAAACCCCAAAATAGCCTTTGTTTCACATTTCTCTTGATAAAATCTCATAGGTACACAAAATTGCTCCCATTTAAAACAAAACACATATGTCTGGTTTCTTCTTTATTGAAAATATATCAAGAAAAATTGAATTTGTGTGCATTTTTTAACCATTTGTCATTTGCATGTATTCCGACCTCATGATGGGGGTGTGGTCATGATGTTCAAATTTGGTATTTCTTTATGTGTAAAACATGTATTTCAATCTTTTTAACATATAAATCTAGATCTTTTACTATTGGTTAAAGAATAAACAGAGAAATTAGGTTTCATCATCATCCGTTCAGCATATTTGGGAAATGACTCCTCGGGTAAGATGCCTGATTGCCATTTTCTAGGTACCTGTCCCTTATGAAGAGATGAAAGTGAAGTTTTGTGTTCCAAATAAGTTGCTTCTATGTTCCAATAGAGTTTTTAAACCTCTTAATACCATTTAGAAACAAAAAGGTTGATTGCAAGGAGTAATAGTGTGTTTTTTCTTATTCCCATTTACAGGGGGATAGGTGATACATATGAGTTGAATTCTCCTATATGTTGTTACTAAATGTGAATATTTCAATGTTTTTACATCAGATTTGGATAAAGGTTTCTTGTTATAACTGATTTTAAAAGAAAAAATGTCTTTTGGATTGAAAGAAGCCATGATACATCTTGAAAACCTTATAGAAACAGGTTAAGGTGATTCAGCCGGGAAAGGGGGTAATACTTAAACAGCCATAACTTTTTTATTTTTCAATGAAATCAGACCAAATTTGAAAAGTTTTACTCAGAATTGCATGAACTTTCTGATTGTAAAGTGTTTTGGTTAGAGAGAAACAAACTCTAAAAGTTAAAGAAAATGTCAAATTTTTACTAGGCTTGAAATTGAACAATATGGGAACAGAAAAGATGTTCTATGTGTGTAAAATGGGAAACTGGCTGAATTTTTATGATTGCTCAACCCTGTGATGAGATTTAGGGGCCAAAATGTAACAGGGGGTGGTCCATAGAAAAAGTGCAACTTTTTAGCGTTTTGGGTTTGTCCTTATTTTATAACCCTTTATAGGCATTTTATTCTTATTGATATAAGAGGCAGGGTTGAATTTGGATTAACTGAATAATATTATACCATTTTCTTTAAATTTTCTTGAAATGAATTGATAGCCATGCAGTTTTATGAAGTTTTAAACCCTAATAGTTTTGATAAGAAATTGCTAAATATTGTTCTTTCTCAAGCTAAAACAGAAAAAAAGTAGCTTTTATGGCTAAATATATATTTTACATGTGCTACATGTAAATTACATGTAATTACATGTAATTCTAAATAGTTAATATTTGCATTTTAAGTCATTATAAACAATTTTAAAATGTCTGATTGTCAATAAAGCACCCCCCACCCTTCAATTTTCTTCACCAAAAACCCCAAAATAGCCTTTGTTTCACATTTCTCTTGATAAAATCTCATAGGTACACAAAATTGCTCCCATTTAAAACAAAACACATATGTCTGGTTTCTTCTTTATTGAAAATATATCAAGAAAAATTGAATTTGTGTGCATTTTTTAACCATTTGTCATTTGCATGTATTCCGACCTCATGATGGGGGTGTGGTCATGATGTTCAAATTTGGTATTTCTTTATGTGTAAAACATGTATTTCAATCTTTTTAACATATAAATCTAGATCTTTTACTATTGGTTAAAGAATAAACAGAGAAATTAGGTTTCATCATCATCCGTTCAGCATATTTGGGAAATGACTCCTCGGGTAAGATGCCTGATTGCCATTTTCTAGGTACCTGTCCCTTATGAAGAGATGAAAGTGAAGTTTTGTGTTCCAAATAAGTTGCTTCTATGTTCCAATAGAGTTTTTAAACCTCTTAATACCATTTAGAAACAAAAAGGTTGATTGCAAGGAGTAATAGTGTGTTTTTTCTTATTCCCATTTACAGGGGGATAGGTGATACATATGAGTTGAATTCTCCTATATGTTGTTACTAAATGTGAATATTTCAATGTTTTTACATCAGATTTGGATAAAGGTTTCTTGTTATAACTGATTTTAAAAGAAAAAATGTCTTTTGGATTGAAAGAAGCCATGATACATCTTGAAAACCTTATAGAAACAGGTTAAGGTGATTCAGCCGGGAAAGGGGGTAATACTTAAACAGCCATAACTTTTTTATTTTTCAATGAAATCAGACCAAATTTGAAAAGTTTTACTCAGAATTGCATGAACTTTCTGATTGTAAAGTGTTTTGGTTAGAGAGAAACAAACTCTAAAAGTTAAAGAAAATGTCAAATTTTTACTAGGCTTGAAATTGAACAATATGGGAACAGAAAAGATGTTCTATGTGTGTAAAATGGGAAACTGGCTGAATTTTTATGATTGCTCAACCCTGTGATGAGATTTAGGGGCCAAAATGTAACAGGGGGTGGTCCATAGAAAAAGTGCAACTTTTTAGCGTTTTGGGTTTGTCCTTATTTTATAACCCTTTATAGGCATTTTATTCTTATTGATATAAGAGGCAGGGTTGAATTTGGATTAACTGAATAATATTATACCATTTTCTTTAAATTTTCTTGAAATGAATTGATAGCCATGCAGTTTTATGAAGTTTTAAACCCTTAGTTTTGATAAGAAATTGCTAAATATTGTTCTTTCTCAAGCTAAAACAGAAAAAAAGTAGCTTTTATGGCTAAATATATATTTTACATGTGCTACATGTAAATTACATGTAATTACATGTAATTCTAAATAGTTAATATTTGCATTTTAAGTCATTATAAACAATTTTAAAATGTCTGATTGTCAATAAAGCACCCCCCACCCTTCAATTTTCTTCACCAAAAACCCCAAAATAGCCTTTGTTTCACATTTCTCTTGATAAAATCTCATAGGTACACAAAATTGCTCCCATTTAAAACAAAACACATATGTCTGGTTTCTTCTTTATTGAAAATATATCAAGAAAAATTGAATTTGTGTGCATTTTTTAACCATTTGTCATTTGCATGTATTCCGACCTCATGATGGGGGTGTGGTCATGATGTTCAAATTTGGTATTTCTTGATGTGTAAAACATGTATTTCAATCTTTTTAACATATAAATCTAGATCTTTTACTATTGGTTAAAGAATAAACAGAGAAATTAGGTTTCATCATCATCCGTTCAGCATATTTGGGAAATGACTCCTCGGGTAAGATGCCTGATTGCCATTTTCTAGGTACCTGTCCCTTATGAAGAGATGAAAGTGAAGTTTTGTGTTCCAAATAAGTTGCTTCTATGTTCCAATAGAGTTTTTAAACCTCTTAATACCATTTAGAAACAAAAAGGTTGATTGCAAGGAGTAATAGTGTGTTTTTTCTTATTCCCATTTACAGGGGGATAGGTGATACATATGAGTTGAATTCTCCTATATGTTGTTACTAAATGTGAATATTTCAATGTTTTTACATCAGATTTGGATAAAGGTTTCTTGTTATAACTGATTTTAAAAGAAAAAATGTCTTTTGGATTGAAAGAAGCCATGATACATCTTGAAAACCTTATAGAAACAGGTTAAGGTGATTCAGCCGGGAAAGGGGGTAATACTTAAACAGCCATAACTTTTTTATTTTTCAATGAAATCAGACCAAATTTGAAAAGTTTTACTCAGAATTGCATGAACTTTCTGATTGTAAAGTGTTTTGGTTAGAGAGAAACAAACTCTAAAAGTTAAAGAAAATGTCAAATTTTTACTAGGCTTGAAATTGAACAATATGGGAACAGAAAAGATGTTCTATGTGTGTAAAATGGGAAACTGGCTGAATTTTTATGATTGCTCAACCCTGTGATGAGATTTAGGGGCCAAAATGTAACAGGGGGTGGTCCATAGAAAAAGTGCAACTTTTTAGCGTTTTGGGTTTGTCCTTATTTTATAACCCTTTATAGGCATTTTATTCTTATTGATATAAGAGGCAGGGTTGAATTTGGATTAACTGAATAATATTATACCATTTTCTTTAAATTTTCTTGAAATGAATTGATAGCCATGCAGTTTTATGAAGTTTTAAACCCTAATAGTTTTGATAAGAAATTGCTAAATATTGTTCTTTCTCAAGCTAAAACAGAAAAAAAGTAGCTTTTATGGCTAAATATATATTTTACATGTGCTACATGTAAATTACATGTAATTACATGTAATTCTAAATAGTTAATATTTGCATTTTAAGTCATTATAAACAATTTTAAAATGTCTGATTGTCAATAAAGCACCCCCCACCCTTCAATTTTCTTCACCAAAAACCCCAAAATAGCCTTTGTTTCACATTTCTCTTGATAAAATCTCATAGGTACACAAAATTGCTCCCATTTAAAACAAAACACATATGTCTGGTTTCTTCTTTATTGAAAATATATCAAGAAAAATTGAATTTGTGTGCATTTTTTAACCATTTGTCATTTGCATGTATTCCGACCTCATGATGGGGGTGTGGTCATGATGTTCAAATTTGGTATTTCTTTATGTGTAAAACATGTATTTCAATCTTTTTAACATATAAATCTAGATCTTTTACTATTGGTTAAAGAATAAACAGAGAAATTAGGTTTCATCATCATCCGTTCAGCATATTTGGGAAATGACTCCTCGGGTAAGATGCCTGATTGCCATTTTCTAGGTACCTGTCCCTTATGAAGAGATGAAAGTGAAGTTTTGTGTTCCAAATAAGTTGCTTCTATGTTCCAATAGAGTTTTTAAACCTCTTAATACCATTTAGAAACAAAAAGGTTGATTGCAAGGAGTAATAGTGTGTTTTTTCTTATTCCCATTTACAGGGGGATAGGTGATACATATGAGTTGAATTCTCCTATATGTTGTTACTAAATGTGAATATTTCAATGTTTTTACATCAGATTTGGATAAAGGTTTCTTGTTATAACTGATTTTAAAAGAAAAAATGTCTTTTGGATTGAAAGAAGCCATGATACATCTTGAAAACCTTATAGAAACAGGTTAAGGTGATTCAGCCGGGAAAGGGGGTAATACTTAAACAGCCATAACTTTTTTATTTTTCAATGAAATCAGACCAAATTTGAAAAGTTTTACTCAGAATTGCATGAACTTTCTGATTGTAAAGTGTTTTGGTTAGAGAGAAACAAACTCTAAAAGTTAAAGAAAATGTCAAATTTTTACTAGGCTTGAAATTGAACAATATGGGAACAGAAAAGATGTTCTATGTGTGTAAAATGGGAAACTGGCTGAATTTTTATGATTGCTCAACCCTGTGATGAGATTTAGGGGCCAAAATGTAACAGGGGGTGGTCCATAGAAAAAGTGCAACTTTTAAGCGTTTTGGGTTTGTCCTTATTTTATAACCCTTTATAGGCATTTTATTCTTATTGATATAAGAGGCAGGGTTGAATTTGGATTAACTGAATAATATTATACCATTTTCTTTAAATTTTCTTGAAATGAATTGATAGCCATGCAGTTTTATGAAGTTTTAAACCCTTAGTTTTGATAAGAAATTGCTAAATATTGTTCTTTCTCAAGCTAAAACAGAAAAAAAGTAGCTTTTATGGCTAAATATATATTTTACATGTGCTACATGTAAATTACATGTAATTACATGTAATTCTAAATAGTTAATATTTGCATTTTAAGTCATTATAAACAATTTTAAAATGTCTGATTGTCAATAAAGCACCCCCCACCCTTCAATTTTCTTCACCAAAAACCCCAAAATAGCCTTTGTTTCACATTTCTCTTGATAAAATCTCATAGGTACACAAAATTGCTCCCATTTAAAACAAAACACATATGTCTGGTTTCTTCTTTATTGAAAATATATCAAGAAAAATTGAATTTGTGTGCATTTTTTAACCATTTGTCATTTGCATGTATTCCGACCTCATGATGGGGGTGTGGTCATGATGTTCAAATTTGGTATTTCTTTATGTGTAAAACATGTATTTCAATCTTTTTAACATATAAATCTAGATCTTTTACTATTGGTTAAAGAATAAACAGAGAAATTAGGTTTCATCATCATCCGTTCAGCATATTTGGGAAATGACTCCTCGGGTAAGATGCCTGATTGCCATTTTCTAGGTACCTGTCCCTTATGAAGAGATGAAAGTGAAGTTTTGTGTTCCAAATAAGTTGCTTCTATGTTCCAATAGAGTTTTTAAACCTCTTAATACCATTTAGAAACAAAAAGGTTGATTGCAAGGAGTAATAGTGTGTTTTTTCTTATTCCCATTTACAGGGGGATAGGTGATACATATGAGTTGAATTCTCCTATATGTTGTTACTAAATGTGAATATTTCAATGTTTTTACATCAGATTTGGATAAAGGTTTCTTGTTATAACTGATTTTAAAAGAAAAAATGTCTTTTGGATTGAAAGAAGCCATGATACATCTTGAAAACCTTATAGAAACAGGTTAAGGTGATTCAGCCGGGAAAGGGGGTAATACTTAAACAGCCATAACTTTTTTATTTTTCAATGAAATCAGACCAAATTTGAAAAGTTTTACTCAGAATTGCATGAACTTTCTGATTGTAAAGTGTTTTGGTTAGAGAGAAACAAACTCTAAAAGTTAAAGAAAATGTCAAATTTTTACTAGGCTTGAAATTGAACAATATGGGAACAGAAAAGATGTTCTATGTGTGTAAAATGGGAAACTGGCTGAATTTTTATGATTGCTCAACCCTGTGATGAGATTTAGGGGCCAAAATGTAACAGGGGGTGGTCCATAGAAAAAGTGCAACTTTTAAGCGTTTTGGGTTTGTCCTTATTTTATAACCCTTTATAGGCATTTTATTCTTATTGATATAAGAGGCAGGGTTGAATTTGGATTAACTGAATAATATTATACCATTTTCTTTAAATTTTCTTGAAATGAATTGATAGCCATGCAGTTTTATGAAGTTTTAAACCCTTAGTTTTGATAAGAAATTGCTAAATATTGTTCTTTCTCAAGCTAAAACAGAAAAAAAGTAGCTTTTATGGCTAAATATATATTTTACATGTGCTACATGTAAATTACATGTAATTACATGTAATTCTAAATAGTTAATATTTGCATTTTAAGTCATTATAAACAATGTTAAAATGTCTGATTGTCAATAAAGCACCCCCCACCCTTCAATTTTCTTCACCAAAAACCCCAAAATAGCCTTTGTTTCACATTTCTCTTGATAAAATCTCATAGGTACACAAAATTGCTCCCATTTAAAACAAAACACATATGTCTGGTTTCTTCTTTATTGAAAATATATCAAGAAAAATTGAATTTGTGTGCATTTTTTAACCATTTGTCATTTGCATGTATTCCGACCTCATGATGGGGGTGTGGTCATGATGTTCAAATTTGGTATTTCTTTATGTGTAAAACATGTATTTCAATCTTTTTAACATATAAATCTAGATCTTTTACTATTGGTTAAAGAATAAACAGAGAAATTAGGTTTCATCATCATCCGTTCAGCATATTTGGGAAATGACTCCTCGGGTAAGATGCCTGATTGCCATTTTCTAGGTACCTGTCCCTTATGAAGAGATGAAAGTGAAGTTTTGTGTTCCAAATAAGTTGCTTCTATGTTCCAATAGAGTTTTTAAACCTCTTAATACCATTTAGAAACAAAAAGGTTGATTGCAAGGAGTAATAGTGTGTTTTTTCTTATTCCCATTTACAGGGGGATAGGTGATACATATGAGTTGAATTCTCCTATATGTTGTTACTAAATGTGAATATTTCAATGTTTTTACATCAGATTTGGATAAAGGTTTCTTGTTATAACTGATTTTAAAAGAAAAAATGTCTTTTGGATTGAAAGAAGCCATGATACATCTTGAAAACCTTATAGAAACAGGTTAAGGTGATTCAGCCGGGAAAGGGGGTAATACTTAAACAGCCATAACTTTTTTATTTTTCAATGAAATCAGACCAAATTTGAAAAGTTTTACTCAGAATTGCATGAACTTTCTGATTGTAAAGTGTTTTGGTTAGAGAGAAACAAACTCTAAAAGTTAAAGAAAATGTCAAATTTTTACTAGGCTTGAAATTGAACAATATGGGAACAGAAAAGATGTTCTATGTGTGTAAAATGGGAAACTGGCTGAATTTTTATGATTGCTCAACCCTGTGATGAGATTTAGGGGCCAAAATGTAACAGGGGGTGGTCCATAGAAAAAGTGCAACTTTTTAGCGTTTTGGGTTTGTCCTTATTTTATAACCCTTTATAGGCATTTTATTCTTATTGATATAAGAGGCAGGGTTGAATTTGGATTAACTGAATAATATTATACCATTTTCTTTAAATTTTCTTGAAATGAATTGATAGCCATGCAGTTTTATGAAGTTTTAAACCCTAATAGTTTTGATAAGAAATTGCTAAATATTGTTCTTTCTCAAGCTAAAACAGAAAAAAAGTAGCTTTTATGGCTAAATATATATTTTACATGTGCTACATGTAAATTACATGTAATTACATGTAATTCTAAATAGTTAATATTTGCATTTTAAGTCATTATAAACAATTTTAAAATGTCTGATTGTCAATAAAGCACCCCCCACCCTTCAATTTTCTTCACCAAAAACCCCAAAATAGCCTTTGTTTCACATTTCTCTTGATAAAATCTCATAGGTACACAAAATTGCTCCCATTTAAAACAAAACACATATGTCTGGTTTCTTCTTTATTGAAAATATATCAAGAAAAATTGAATTTGTGTGCATTTTTTAACCATTTGTCATTTGCATGTATTCCGACCTCATGATGGGGGTGTGGTCATGATGTTCAAATTTGGTATTTCTTTATGTGTAAAACATGTATTTCAATCTTTTTAACATATAAATCTAGATCTTTTACTATTGGTTAAAGAATAAACAGAGAAATTAGGTTTCATCATCATCCGTTCAGCATATTTGGGAAATGACTCCTCGGGTAAGATGCCTGATTGCCATTTTCTAGGTACCTGTCCCTTATGAAGAGATGAAAGTGAAGTTTTGTGTTCCAAATAAGTTGCTTCTATGTTCCAATAGAGTTTTTAAACCTCTTAATACCATTTAGAAACAAAAAGGTTGATTGCAAGGAGTAATAGTGTGTTTTTTCTTATTCCCATTTACAGGGGGATAGGTGATACATATGAGTTGAATTCTCCTATATGTTGTTACTAAATGTGAATATTTCAATGTTTTTACATCAGATTTGGATAAAGGTTTCTTGTTATAACTGATTTTAAAAGAAAAAATGTCTTTTGGATTGAAAGAAGCCATGATACATCTTGAAAACCTTATAGAAACAGGTTAAGGTGATTCAGCCGGGAAAGGGGGTAATACTTAAACAGCCATAACTTTTTTATTTTTCAATGAAATCAGACCAAATTTGAAAAGTTTTACTCAGAATTGCATGAACTTTCTGATTGTAAAGTGTTTTGGTTAGAGAGAAACAAACTCTAAAAGTTAAAGAAAATGTCAAATTTTTACTAGGCTTGAAATTGAACAATATGGGAACAGAAAAGATGTTCTATGTGTGTAAAATGGGAAACTGGCTGAATTTTTATGATTGCTCAACCCTGTGATGAGATTTAGGGGCCAAAATGTAACAGGGGGTGGTCCATAGAAAAAGTGCAACTTTTTAGCGTTTTGGGTTTGTCCTTATTTTATAACCCTTTATAGGCATTTTATTCTTATTGATATAAGAGGCAGGGTTGAATTTGGATTAACTGAATAATATTATACCATTTTCTTTAAATTTTCTTGAAATGAATTGATAGCCATGCAGTTTTATGAAGTTTTAAACCCTTAGTTTTGATAAGAAATTGCTAAATATTGTTCTTTCTCAAGCTAAAACAGAAAAAAAGTAGCTTTTATGGCTAAATATATATTTTACATGTGCTACATGTAAATTACATGTAATTACATGTAATTCTAAATAGTTAATATTTGCATTTTAAGTCATTATAAACAATTTTAAAATGTCTGATTGTCAATAAAGCACCCCCCACCCTTCAATTTTCTTCACCAAAAACCCCAAAATAGCCTTTGTTTCACATTTCTCTTGATAAAATCTCATAGGTACACAAAATTGCTCCCATTTAAAACAAAACACATATGTCTGGTTTCTTCTTTATTGAAAATATATCAAGAAAAATTGAATTTGTGTGCATTTTTTAACCATTTGTCATTTGCATGTATTCCGACCTCATGATGGGGGTGTGGTCATGATGTTCAAATTTGGTATTTCTTGATGTGTAAAACATGTATTTCAATCTTTTTAACATATAAATCTAGATCTTTTACTATTGGTTAAAGAATAAACAGAGAAATTAGGTTTCATCATCATCCGTTCAGCATATTTGGGAAATGACTCCTCGGGTAAGATGCCTGATTGCCATTTTCTAGGTACCTGTCCCTTATGAAGAGATGAAAGTGAAGTTTTGTGTTCCAAATAAGTTGCTTCTATGTTCCAATAGAGTTTTTAAACCTCTTAATACCATTTAGAAACAAAAAGGTTGATTGCAAGGAGTAATAGTGTGTTTTTTCTTATTCCCATTTACAGGGGGATAGGTGATACATATGAGTTGAATTCTCCTATATGTTGTTACTAAATGTGAATATTTCAATGTTTTTACATCAGATTTGGATAAAGGTTTCTTGTTATAACTGATTTTAAAAGAAAAAATGTCTTTTGGATTGAAAGAAGCCATGATACATCTTGAAAACCTTATAGAAACAGGTTAAGGTGATTCAGCCGGGAAAGGGGGTAATACTTAAACAGCCATAACTTTTTTATTTTTCAATGAAATCAGACCAAATTTGAAAAGTTTTACTCAGAATTGCATGAACTTTCTGATTGTAAAGTGTTTTGGTTAGAGAGAAACAAACTCTAAAAGTTAAAGAAAATGTCAAATTTTTACTAGGCTTGAAATTGAACAATATGGGAACAGAAAAGATGTTCTATGTGTGTAAAATGGGAAACTGGCTGAATTTTTATGATTGCTCAACCCTGTGATGAGATTTAGGGGCCAAAATGTAACAGGGGGTGGTCCATAGAAAAAGTGCAACTTTTTAGCGTTTTGGGTTTGTCCTTATTTTATAACCCTTTATAGGCATTTTATTCTTATTGATATAAGAGGCAGGGTTGAATTTGGATTAACTGAATAATATTATACCATTTTCTTTAAATTTTCTTGAAATGAATTGATAGCCATGCAGTTTTATGAAGTTTTAAACCCTAATAGTTTTGATAAGAAATTGCTAAATATTGTTCTTTCTCAAGCTAAAACAGAAAAAAAGTAGCTTTTATGGCTAAATATATATTTTACATGTGCTACATGTAAATTACATGTAATTACATGTAATTCTAAATAGTTAATATTTGCATTTTAAGTCATTATAAACAATTTTAAAATGTCTGATTGTCAATAAAGCACCCCCCACCCTTCAATTTTCTTCACCAAAAACCCCAAAATAGCCTTTGTTTCACATTTCTCTTGATAAAATCTCATAGGTACACAAAATTGCTCCCATTTAAAACAAAACACATATGTCTGGTTTCTTCTTTATTGAAAATATATCAAGAAAAATTGAATTTGTGTGCATTTTTTAACCATTTGTCATTTGCATGTATTCCGACCTCATGATGGGGGTGTGGTCATGATGTTCAAATTTGGTATTTCTTTATGTGTAAAACATGTATTTCAATCTTTTTAACATATAAATCTAGATCTTTTACTATTGGTTAAAGAATAAACAGAGAAATTAGGTTTCATCATCATCCGTTCAGCATATTTGGGAAATGACTCCTCGGGTAAGATGCCTGATTGCCATTTTCTAGGTACCTGTCCCTTATGAAGAGATGAAAGTGAAGTTTTGTGTTCCAAATAAGTTGCTTCTATGTTCCAATAGAGTTTTTAAACCTCTTAATACCATTTAGAAACAAAAAGGTTGATTGCAAGGAGTAATAGTGTGTTTTTTCTTATTCCCATTTACAGGGGGATAGGTGATACATATGAGTTGAATTCTCCTATATGTTGTTACTAAATGTGAATATTTCAATGTTTTTACATCAGATTTGGATAAAGGTTTCTTGTTATAACTGATTTTAA
This sequence comes from Magallana angulata, assembly GCF_025612915.1. NCBI lineage: Eukaryota > Metazoa > Mollusca > Bivalvia > Ostreida > Ostreidae > Magallana > Magallana angulata. The sequence goes on from NC_069118.1 coordinate 54,251,232, forward strand.
AAGAAAAAATGTCTTTTGGATTGAAAGAAGCCATGATACATCTTGAAAACCTTATAGAAACAGGTTAAGGTGATTCAGCCGGGAAAGGGGGTAATACTTAAACAGCCATAACTTTTTTATTTTTCAATGAAATCAGACCAAATTTGAAAAGTTTTACTCAGAATTGCATGAACTTTCTGATTGTAAAGTGTTTTGGTTAGAGAGAAACAAACTCTAAAAGTTAAAGAAAATGTCAAATTTTTACTAGGCTTGAAATTGAACAATATGGGAACAGAAAAGATGTTCTATGTGTGTAAAATAAGAAACTGGCTGAATTTTTATGATTGCTCAACCCTGTGATGAGATTTAGGGGCCAAAATGTAACAGGGGGTGGTCCATAGAAAAAGTGCAACTTTTTAGCGTTTTGGGTTTGTCCTTATTTTATAACCCTTTATAGGCATTTTATTCTTATTGATATAAGAGGCAGGGTTGAATTTGGATTAACTGAATAATATTATACCATTTTCTTTAAATTTTCTTGAAATGAATTGATAGCCATGCAGTTTTATGAAGTTTTAAACCCTTAGTTTTGATAAGAAATTGCTAAATATTGTTCTTTCTCAAGCTAAAACAGAAAAAAAGTAGCTTTTATGGCTAAATATATATTTTACATGTGCTACATGTAAATTACATGTAATTACATGTAATTCTAAATAGTTAATATTTGCATTTTAAGTCATTATAAACAATTTTAAAATGTCTGATTGTCAATAAAGCACCCCCCACCCTTCAATTTTCTTCACCAAAAACCCCAAAATAGCCTTTGTTTCACATTTCTCTTGATAAAATCTCATAGGTACACAAAATTGCTCCCATTTAAAACAAAACACATATGTCTGGTTTCTTCTTTATTGAAAATATATCAAGAAAAATTGAATTTGTGTGCATTTTTTAACCATTTGTCATTTGCATGTATTCCGACCTCATGATGGGGGTGTGGTCATGATGTTCAAATTTGGTATTTCTTTATGTGTAAAACATGTATTTCAATCTTTTTAACATATAAATCTAGATCTTTTACTATTGGTTAAAGAATAAACAGAGAAATTAGGTTTCATCATCATCCGTTCAGCATATTTGGGAAATGACTCCTCGGGTAAGATGCCTGATTGCCATTTTCTAGGTACCTGTCCCTTATGAAGAGATGAAAGTGAAGTTTTGTGTTCCAAATAAGTTGCTTCTATGTTCCAATAGAGTTTTTAAACCTCTTAATACCATTTAGAAACAAAAAGGTTGATTGCAAGGAGTAATAGTGTGTTTTTTCTTATTCCCATTTACAGGGGGATAGGTGATACATATGAGTTGAATTCTCCTATATGTTGTTACTAAATGTGAATATTTCAATGTTTTTACATCAGATTTGGATAAAGGTTTCTTGTTATAACTGATTTTAAAAGAAAAAATGTCTTTTGGATTGAAAGAAGCCATGATACATCTTGAAAACCTTATAGAAACAGGTTAAGGTGATTCAGCCGGGAAAGGGGGTAATACTTAAACAGCCATAACTTTTTTATTTTTCAATGAAATCAGACCAAATTTGAAAAGTTTTACTCAGAATTGCATGAACTTTCTGATTGTAAAGTGTTTTGGTTAGAGAGAAACAAACTCTAAAAGTTAAAGAAAATGTCAAATTTTTACTAGGCTTGAAATTGAACAATATGGGAACAGAAAAGATGTTCTATGTGTGTAAAATAAGAAACTGGCTGAATTTTTATGATTGCTCAACCCTGTGATGAGATTTAGGGGCCAAAATGTAACAGGGGGTGGTCCATAGAAAAAGTGCAACTTTTTAGCGTTTTGGGTTTGTCCTTTTTTTAAAACCCTTTATAGGCATTTTATTCTTATTGATATAAGAGGCAGGGTTGAATTTGGATTAACTGAATAATATTATACCATTTTCTTTAAATTTTGTTGAAATGAATTGATAGCCATGCAGTTTTATGAAGTTTTAAACCCTAATAGTTTTGATAAGAAATTGCTAAATATTGTTCTTTCTCAAGCTAAAACAGAAAAAAAGTAGCTTTTATGGCTAAATATATATTTTACATGTGCTACATGTAAATTACATGTAATTACATGTAATTCTAAATAGTTAATATTTGCATTTTAAGTCATTATAAACAATTTTAAAATGTCTGATTGTCAATAAAGCACCCCCCACCCTTCAATTTTCTTCACCAAAAACCCCAAAATAGCCTTTGTTTCACATTTCTCTTGATAAAATCTCATAGGTACACAAAATTGCTCCCATTTAAAACAAAACACATATGTCTGGTTTCTTCTTTATTGAAAATATATCAAGAAAAATTGAATTTGTGTGCATTTTTTAACCATTTGTCATTTGCATGTATTCCGACCTCATGATGGGGGTGTGGTCATGATGTTCAAATTTGGTATTTCTTTATGTGTAAAACATGTATTTCAATCTTTTTAACATATAAATCTAGATCTTTTACTATTGGTTAAAGAATAAACAGAGAAATTAGGTTTCATCATCATCCGTTCATAAGACAGCATATTTGGGAAATGACTCCTCGGGTAAGATGCCTGATTGCCATTTTCTAGGTACCTGTCCCTTATGAAGAGATGAAAGTGAAGTTTTGTGTTCCAAATAAGTTGCTTCTATGTTCCAATAGAGTTTTTAAACCTCTTAATACCATTTAGAAACAAAAAGGTTGATTGCAAGGAGTAATAGTGTGTTTTTTCTTATTCCCATTTACAGGGGGATAGGTGATACATATGAGTTGAATTCTCCTATATGTTGTTACTAAATGTGAATATTTCAATGTTTTTACATCAGATTTGGATAAAGGTTTCTTGTTATAACTGATTTTAAAAGAAAAAATGTCTTTTGGATTGAAAGAAGCCATGATACATCTTGAAAACCTTATAGAAACAGGTTAAGGTGATTCAGCCGGGAAAGGGGGTAATACTTAAACAGCCATAACTTTTTTATTTTTCAATGAAATCAGACCAAATTTGAAAAGTTTTACTCAGAATTGCATGAACTTTCTGATTGTAAAGTGTTTTGGTTAGAGAGAAACAAACTCTAAAAGTTAAAGAAAATGTCAAATTTTTACTAGGCTTGAAATTGAACAATATGGGAACAGAAAAGATGTTCTATGTGTGTAAAATGGGAAACTGGCTGAATTTTTATGATTGCTCAACCCTGTGATGAGATTTAGGGGCCAAAATGTAACAGGGGGTGGTCCATAGAAAAAGTGCAACTTTTTAGCGTTTTGGGTTTGTCCTTATTTTATAACCCTTTATAGGCATTTTATTCTTATTGATATAAGAGGCAGGGTTGAATTTGGATTAACTGAATAATATTATACCATTTTCTTTAAATTTTCTTGAAATGAATTGATAGCCATGCAGTTTTATGAAGTTTTAAACCCTTAGTTTTGATAAGAAATTGCTAAATATTGTTCTTTCTCAAGCTAAAACAGAAAAAAAGTAGCTTTTATGGCTAAATATATATTTTACATGTGCTACATGTAAATTACATGTAATTACATGTAATTCTAAATAGTTAATATTTGCATTTTAAGTCATTATAAACAATTTTAAAATGTCTGATTGTCAATAAAGCACCCCCCACCCTTCAATTTTCTTCACCAAAAACCCCAAAATAGCCTTTGTTTCACATTTCTCTTGATAAAATCTCATAGGTACACAAAATTGCTCCCATTTAAAACAAAACACATATGTCTGGTTTCTTCTTTATTGAAAATATATCAAGAAAAATTGAATTTGTGTGCATTTTTTAACCATTTGTCATTTGCATGTATTCCGACCTCATGATGGGGGTGTGGTCATGATGTTCAAATTTGGTATTTCTTTATGTGTAAAACATGTATTTCAATCTTTTTAACATATAAATCTAGATCTTTTACTATTGGTTAAAGAATAAACAGAGAAATTAGGTTTCATCATCATCCGTTCAGCATATTTGGGAAATGACTCCTCGGGTAAGATGCCTGATTGCCATTTTCTAGGTACCTGTCCCTTATGAAGAGATGAAAGTGAAGTTTTGTGTTCCAAATAAGTTGCTTCTATGTTCCAATAGAGTTTTTAAACCTCTTAATACCATTTAGAAACAAAAAGGTTGATTGCAAGGAGTAATAGTGTGTTTTTTCTTATTCCCATTTACAGGGGGATAGGTGATACATATGAGTTGAATTCTCCTATATGTTGTTACTAAATGTGAATATTTCAATGTTTTTACATCAGATTTGGATAAAGGTTTCTTGTTATAACTGATTTTAAAAGAAAAAATGTCTTTTGGATTGAAAGAAGCCATGATACATCTTGAAAACCTTATAGAAACAGGTTAAGGTGATTCAGCCGGGAAAGGGGGTAATACTTAAACAGCCATAACTTTTTTATTTTTCAATGAAATCAGACCAAATTTGAAAAGTTTTACTCAGAATTGCATGAACTTTCTGATTGTAAAGTGTTTTGGTTAGAGAGAAACAAACTCTAAAAGTTAAAGAAAATGTCAAATTTTTACTAGGCTTGAAATTGAACAATATGGGAACAGAAAAGATGTTCTATGTGTGTAAAATAAGAAACTGGCTGAATTTTTATGATTGCTCAACCCTGTGATGAGATTTAGGGGCCAAAATGTAACAGGGGGTGGTCCATAGAAAAAGTGCAACTTTTTAGCGTTTTGGGTTTGTCCTTATTTTAAAACCCTTTATAGGCATTTTATTCTTATTGATATAAGAGGCAGGGTTGAATTTGGATTAACTGAATAATATTATACCATTTTCTTTAAATTTTCTTGAAATGAATTGATAGCCATGCAGTTTTATGAAGTTTTAAACCCTAATAGTTTTGATAAGAAATTGCTAAATATTGTTCTTTCTCAAGCTAAAACAGAAAAAAAGTAGCTTTTATGGCTAAATATATATTTTACATGTGCTACATGTAAATTACATGTAATTACATGTAATTCTAAATAGTTAATATTTGCATTTTAAGTCATTATAAACAATTTTAAAATGTCTGATTGTCAATAAAGCACCCCCCACCCTTCAATTTTCTTCACCAAAAACCCCAAAATAGCCTTTGTTTCACATTTCTCTTGATAAAATCTCATAGGTACACAAAATTGCTCCCATTTAAAACAAAACACATATGTCTGGTTTCTTCTTTATTGAAAATATATCAAGAAAAATTGAATTTGTGTGCATTTTTTAACCATTTGTCATTTGCATGTATTCCGACCTCATGATGGGGGTGTGGTCATGATGTTCAAATTTGGTATTTCTTTATGTGTAAAACATGTATTTCAATCTTTTTAACATATAAATCTAGATCTTTTACTATTGGTTAAAGAATAAACAGAGAAATTAGGTTTCATCATCATCCGTTCAGCATATTTGGGAAATGACTCCTCGGGTAAGATGCCTGATTGCCATTTTCTAGGTACCTGTCCCTTATGAAGAGATGAAAGTGAAGTTTTGTGTTCCAAATAAGTTGCTTCTATGTTCCAATAGAGTTTTTAAACCTCTTAATACCATTTAGAAACAAAAAGGTTGATTGCAAGGAGTAATAGTGTGTTTTTTCTTATTCCCATTTACAGGGGGATAGGTGATACATATGAGTTGAATTCTCCTATATGTTGTTACTAAATGTGAATATTTCAATGTTTTTACATCAGATTTGGATAAAGGTTTCTTGTTATAACTGATTTTAAAAGAAAAAATGTCTTTTGGATTGAAAGAAGCCATGATACATCTTGAAAACCTTATAGAAACAGGTTAAGGTGATTCAGCCGGGAAAGGGGGTAATACTTAAACAGCCATAACTTTTTTATTTTTCAATGAAATCAGACCAAATTTGAAAAGTTTTACTCAGAATTGCATGAACTTTCTGATTGTAAAGTGTTTTGGTTAGAGAGAAACAAACTCTAAAAGTTAAAGAAAATGTCAAATTTTTACTAGGCTTGAAATTGAACAATATGGGAACAGAAAAGATGTTCTATGTGTGTAAAATGGGAAACTGGCTGAATTTTTATGATTGCTCAACCCTGTGATGAGATTTAGGGGCCAAAATGTAACAGGGGGTGGTCCATAGAAAAAGTGCAACTTTTTAGCGTTTTGGGTTTGTCCTTATTTTAAAACCCTTTATAGGCATTTTATTCTTATTGATATAAGAGGCAGGGTTGAATTTGGATTAACTGAATAATATTATACCATTTTCTTTAAATTTTCTTGAAATGAATTGATAGCCATGCAGTTTTATGAAGTTTTAAACCCTTAGTTTTGATAAGAAATTGCTAAATATTGTTCTTTCTCAAGCTAAAACAGAAAAAAAGTAGCTTTTATGGCTAAATATATATTTTACATGTGCTACATGTAAATTACATGTAATTACATGTATTTCTAAATAGTTAATATTTGCATTTTAAGTCATTATAAACAATTTTAAAATGTCTGATTGTCAATAAAGCACCCCCCACCCTTCAATTTTCTTCACCAAAAACCCCAAAATAGCCTTTGTTTCACATTTCTCTTGATAAAATCTCATAGGTACACAAAATTGCTCCCATTTAAAACAAAACACATATGTCTGGTTTCTTCTTTATTGAAAATATATCAAGAAAAATTGAATTTGTGTGCATTTTTTAACCATTTGTCATTTGCATGTATTCCGACCTCATGATGGGGGTGTGGTCATGATGTTCAAATTTGGTATTTCTTTATGTGTAAAACATGTATTTCAATCTTTTTAACATATAAATCTAGATCTTTTACTATTGGTTAAAGAATAAACAGAGAAATTAGGTTTCATCATCATCCGTTCAGCATATTTGGGAAATGACTCCTCGGGTAAGATGCCTGATTGCCATTTTCTAGGTACCTGTCCCTTATGAAGAGATGAAAGTGAAGTTTTGTGTTCCAAATAAGTTGCTTCTATGTTCCAATAGAGTTTTTAAACCTCTTAATACCATTTAGAAACAAAAAGGTTGATTGCAAGGAGTAATAGTGTGTTTTTTCTTATTCCCATTTACAGGGGGATAGGTGATACATATGAGTTGAATTCTCCTATATGTTGTTACTAAATGTGAATATTTCAATGTTTTTACATCAGATTTGGATAAAGGTTTCTTGTTATAACTGATTTTAAAAGAAAAAATGTCTTTTGGATTGAAAGAAGCCATGATACATCTTGAAAACCTTATAGAAACAGGTTAAGGTGATTCAGCCGGGAAAGGGGGTAATACTTAAACAGCCATAACTTTTTTATTTTTCAATGAAATCAGACCAAATTTGAAAAGTTTTACTCAGAATTGCATGAACTTTCTGATTGTAAAGTGTTTTGGTTAGAGAGAAACAAACTCTAAAAGTTAAAGAAAATGTCAAATTTTTACTAGGCTTGAAATTGAACAATATGGGAACAGAAAAGATGTTCTATGTGTGTAAAATGGGAAACTGGCTGAATTTTTATGATTGCTCAACCCTGTGATGAGATTTAGGGGCCAAAATGTAACAGGGGGTGGTCCATAGAAAAAGTGCAACTTTTTAGCGTTTTGGGTTTGTCCTTATTTTAAAACCCTTTATAGGCATTTTATTCTTATTGATATAAGAGGCAGGGTTGAATTTGGATTAACTGAATAATATTATACCATTTTCTTTAAATTTTCTTGAAATGAATTGATAGCCATGCAGTTTTATGAAGTTTTAAACCCTTAGTTTTGATAAGAAATTGCTAAATATTGTTCTTTCTCAAGCTAAAACAGAAAAAAAGTAGCTTTTATGGCTAAATATATATTTTACATGTGCTACATGTAAATTACATGTAATTACATGTATTTCTAAATAGTTAATATTTGCATTTTAAGTCATTATAAACAATTTTAAAATGTCTGATTGTCAATAAAGCACCCCCCACCCTTCAATTTTCTTCACCAAAAACCCCAAAATAGCCTTTGTTTCACATTTCTCTTGATAAAATCTCATAGGTACACAAAATTGCTCCCATTTAAAACAAAACACATATGTCTGGTTTCTTCTTTATTGAAAATATATCAAGAAAAATTGAATTTGTGTGCATTTTTTAACCATTTGTCATTTGCATGTATTCCGACCTCATGATGGGGGTGTGGTCATGATGTTCAAATTTGGTATTTCTTTATGTGTAAAACATGTATTTCAATCTTTTTAACATATAAATCTAGATCTTTTACTATTGGTTAAAGAATAAACAGAGAAATTAGGTTTCATCATCATCCGTTCAGCATATTTGGGAAATGACTCCTCGGGTAAGATGCCTGATTGCCATTTTCTAGGTACCTGTCCCTTATGAAGAGATGAAAGTGAAGTTTTGTGTTCCAAATAAGTTGCTTCTATGTTCCAATAGAGTTTTTAAACCTCTTAATACCATTTAGAAACAAAAAGGTTGATTGCAAGGAGTAATAGTGTGTTTTTTCTTATTCCCATTTACAGGGGGATAGGTGATACATATGAGTTGAATTCTCCTATATGTTGTTACTAAATGTGAATATTTCAATGTTTTTACATCAGATTTGGATAAAGGTTTCTTGTTATAACTGATTTTAAAAGAAAAAATGTCTTTTGGATTGAAAGAAGCCATGATACATCTTGAAAACCTTATAGAAACAGGTTAAGGTGATTCAGCCGGGAAAGGGGGTAATACTTAAACAGCCATAACTTTTTTATTTTTCAATGAAATCAGACCAAATTTGAAAAGTTTTACTCAGAATTGCATGAACTTTCTGATTGTAAAGTGTTTTGGTTAGAGAGAAACAAACTCTAAAAGTTAAAGAAAATGTCAAATTTTTACTAGGCTTGAAATTGAACAATATGGGAACAGAAAAGATGTTCTATGTGTGTAAAATAAGAAACTGGCTGAATTTTTATGATTGCTCAACCCTGTGATGAGATTTAGGGGCCAAAATGTAACAGGGGGTGGTCCATAGAAAAAGTGCAACTTTTTAGCGTTTTGGGTTTGTCCTTATTTTAAAACCCTTTATAGGCATTTTATTCTTATTGATATAAGAGGCAGGGTTGAATTTGGATTAACTGAATAATATTATACCATTTTCTTTAAATTTTCTTGAAATGAATTGATAGCCATGCAGTTTTATGAAGTTTTAAACCCTAATAGTTTTGATAAGAAATTGCTAAATATTGTTCTTTCTCAAGCTAAAACAGAAAAAAAGTAGCTTTTATGGCTAAATATATATTTTACATGTGCTACATGTAAATTACATGTAATTACATGTAATTCTAAATAGTTAATATTTGCATTTTAAGTCATTATAAACAATTTTAAAATGTCTGATTGTCAATAAAGCACCCCCCACCCTTCAATTTTCTTCACCAAAAACCCCAAAATAGCCTTTGTTTCACATTTCTCTTGATAAAATCTCATAGGTACACAAAATTGCTCCCATTTAAAACAAAACACATATGTCTGGTTTCTTCTTTATTGAAAATATATCAAGAAAAATTGAATTTGTGTGCATTTTTTAACCATTTGTCATTTGCATGTATTCCGACCTCATGATGGGGGTGTGGTCATGATGTTCAAATTTGGTATTTCTTTATGTGTAAAACATGTATTTCAATCTTTTTAACATATAAATCTAGATCTTTTACTATTGGTTAAAGAATAAACAGAGAAATTAGGTTTCATCATCATCCGTTCAGCATATTTGGGAAATGACTCCTCGGGTAAGATGCCTGATTGCCATTTTCTAGGTACCTGTCCCTTATGAAGAGATGAAAGTGAAGTTTTGTGTTCCAAATAAGTTGCTTCTATGTTCCAATAGAGTTTTTAAACCTCTTAATACCATTTAGAAACAAAAAGGTTGATTGCAAGGAGTAATAGTGTGTTTTTTCTTATTCCCATTTACAGGGGGATAGGTGATACATATGAGTTGAATTCTCCTATATGTTGTTACTAAATGTGAATATTTCAATGTTTTTACATCAGATTTGGATAAAGGTTTCTTGTTATAACTGATTTTAAAAGAAAAAATGTCTTTTGGATTGAAAGAAGCCATGATACATCTTGAAAACCTTATAGAAACAGGTTAAGGTGATTCAGCCGGGAAAGGGGGTAATACTTAAACAGCCATAACTTTTTTATTTTTCAATGAAATCAGACCAAATTTGAAAAGTTTTACTCAGAATTGCATGAACTTTCTGATTGTAAAGTGTTTTGGTTAGAGAGAAACAAACTCTAAAAGTTAAAGAAAATGTCAAATTTTTACTAGGCTTGAAATTGAACAATATGGGAACAGAAAAGATGTTCTATGTGTGTAAAATGGGAAACTGGCTGAGTTTTTATGATTGCTCAACCCTGTGATGAGATTTAGGGGCCAAAATGTAACAGGGGGTGGTCCATAGAAAAAGTGCAACTTTTAAGCGTTTTGGGTTTGTCCTTATTTTATAACCCTTTATAGGCATTTTATTCTTATTGATATAAGAGGCAGGGTTGAATTTGGATTAACTGAATAATATTATACCATTTTCTTTAAATTTTCTTGAAATGAATTGATAGCCATGCAGTTTTATGAAGTTTTAAACCCTTAGTTTTGATAAGAAATTGCTAAATATTGTTCTTTCTCAAGCTAAAACAGAAAAAAAGTAGCTTTTATGGCTAAATATATATTTTACATGTGCTACATGTAAATTACATGTAATTACATGTAATTCTAAATAGTTAATATTTGCATTTTAAGTCATTATAAACAATTTTAAAATGTCTGATTGTCAATAAAGCACCCCCCACCCTTCAATTTTCTTCACCAAAAACCCCAAAATAGCCTTTGTTTCACATTTCTCTTGATAAAATCTCATAGGTACACAAAATTGCTCCCATTTAAAACAAAACACATATGTCTGGTTTCTTCTTTATTGAAAATATATCAAGAAAAATTGAATTTGTGTGCATTTTTTAACCATTTGTCATTTGCATGTATTCCGACCTCATGATGGGGGTGTGGTCATGATGTTCAAATTTGGTATTTCTTTATGTGTAAAACATGTATTTCAATCTTTTTAACATATAAATCTAGATCTTTTACTATTGGTTAAAGAATAAACAGAGAAATTAGGTTTCATCATCATCCGTTCAGCATATTTGGGAAATGACTCCTCGGGTAAGATGCCTGATTGCCATTTTCTAGGTACCTGTCCCTTATGAAGAGATGAAAGTGAAGTTTTGTGTTCCAAATAAGTTGCTTCTATGTTCCAATAGAGTTTTTAAACCTCTTAATACCATTTAGAAACAAAAAGGTTGATTGCAAGGAGTAATAGTGTGTTTTTTCTTATTCCCATTTACAGGGGGATAGGTGATACATATGAGTTGAATTCTCCTATATGTTGTTACTAAATGTGAATATTTCAATGTTTTTACATCAGATTTGGATAAAGGTTTCTTGTTATAACTGATTTTAAAAGAAAAAATGTCTTTTGGATTGAAAGAAGCCATGATACATCTTGAAAACCTTATAGAAACAGGTTAAGGTGATTCAGCCGGGAAAGGGGGTAATACTTAAACAGCCATAACTTTTTTATTTTTCAATGAAATCAGACCAAATTTGAAAAGTTTTACTCAGAATTGCATGAACTTTCTGATTGTAAAGTGTTTTGGTTAGAGAGAAACAAACTCTAAAAGTTAAAGAAAATGTCAAATTTTTACTAGGCTTGAAATTGAACAATATGGGAACAGAAAAGATGTTCTATGTGTGTAAAATAAGAAACTGGCTGAATTTTTATGATTGCTCAACCCTGTGATGAGATTTAGGGGCCAAAATGTAACAGGGGGTGGTCCATAGAAAAAGTGCAACTTTTTAGCGTTTTGGGTTTGTCCTTATTTTAAAACCCTTTATAGGCATTTTATTCTTATTGATATAAGAGGCAGGGTTGAATTTGGATTAACTGAATAATATTATACCATTGGATTAACTGAATAATATTATACCATTTTCTTTAAATTTTCTTGAAATGAATTGATAGCCATGCAGTTTTATGAAGTTTTAAACCCTAATAGTTTTGATAAGAAATTGCTAAATATTGTTCTTTCTCAAGCTAAAACAGAAAAAAAGTAGCTTTTATGGCTAAATATATATTTTACATGTGCTACATGTAAATTACATGTAATTACATGTAATTCTAAATAGTTAATATTTGCATTTTAAGTCATTATAAACAATTTTAAAATGTCTGATTGTCAATAAAGCACCCCCCACCCTTCAATTTTCTTCACCAAAAACCCCAAAATAGCCTTTGTTTCACATTTCTCTTGATAAAATCTCATAGGTACACAAAATTGCTCCCATTTAAAACAAAACACATATGTCTGGTTTCTTCTTTATTGAAAATATATCAAGAAAAATTGAATTTGTGTGCATTTTTTAACCATTTGTCATTTGCATGTATTCCGACCTCATGATGGGGGTGTGGTCATGATGTTCAAATTTGGTATTTCTTTATGTGTAAAACATGTATTTCAATCTTTTTAACATATAAATCTAGATCTTTTACTATTGGTTAAAGAATAAACAGAGAAATTAGGTTTTCATCATCCGTTCAGCATATTTGGGAAATGACTCCTCGGGTAAGATGCCTGATTGCCATTTTCTAGGTACCTGTCCCTTATGAAGAGATGAAAGTGAAGTTTTGTGTTCCAAATAAGTTGCTTCTATGTTCCAATAGAGTTTTTAAACCTCTTAATACCATTTAGAAACAAAAAGGTTGATTGCAAGGAGTAATAGTGTGTTTTTTCTTATTCCCATTTACAGGGGGATAGGTGATACATATGAGTTGAATTCTCCTATATGTTGTTACTAAATGTGAATATTTCAATGTTTTTACATCAGATTTGGATAAAGGTTTCTTGTTATAACTGATTTTAAAAGAAAAAATGTCTTTTGGATTGAAAGAAGCCATGATACATCTTGAAAACCTTATAGAAACAGGTTAAGGTGATTCAGCCGGGAAAGGGGGTAATACTTAAACAGCCATAACTTTTTTATTTTTCAATGAAATCAGACCAAATTTGAAAAGTTTTACTCAGAATTGCATGAACTTTCTGATTGTAAAGTGTTTTGGTTAGAGAGAAACAAACTCTAAAAGTTAAAGAAAATGTCAAATTTTTACTAGGCTTGAAATTGAACAATATGGGAACAGAAAAGATGTTCTATGTGTGTAAAATAAGAAACTGGCTGAATTTTTATGATTGCTCAACCCTGTGATGAGATTTAGGGGCCAAAATGTAACAGGGGGTGGTCCATAGAAAAAGTGCAACTTTTTAGCGTTTTGGGTTTGTCCTTATTTTAAAACCCTTTATAGGCATTTTATTCTTATTGATATAAGAGGCAGGGTTGAATTTGGATTAACTGAATAATATTATACCATTTTCTTTAAATTTTCTTGAAATGAATTGATAGCCATGCAGTTTTATGAAGTTTTAAACCCTAATAGTTTTGATAAGAAATTGCTAAATATTGTTCTTTCTCAAGCTAAAACAGAAAAAAAGTAGCTTTTATGGCTAAATATATATTTTACATGTGCTACATGTAAATTACATGTAATTACATGTAATTCTAAATAGTTACCTGTCCCTTATGAAGAGATGAAAGTGAAGTTTTGTGTTCCAAATAAGTTGCTTCTATGTTCCAATAGAGTTTTTAAACCTCTTAATACCATTTAGAAACAAAAAGGTTGATTGCAAGGAGTAATAGTGTGTTTTTTCTTATTCCCATTTACAGGGGGATAGGTGATACATATGAGTTGAATTCTCCTATATGTTGTTACTAAATGTGAATATTTCAATGTTTTTACATCAGATTTGGATAAAGGTTTCTTGTTATAACTGATTTTAAAAGAAAAAATGTCTTTTGGATTGAAAGAAGCCATGATACATCTTGAAAACCTTATAGAAACAGGTTAAGGTGATTCAGCCGGGAAAGGGGGTAATACTTAAACAGCCATAACTTTTTTATTTTTCAATGAAATCAGACCAAATTTGAAAAGTTTTACTCAGAATTGCATGAACTTTCTGATTGTAAAGTGTTTTGGTTAGAGAGAAACAAACTCTAAAAGTTAAAGAAAATGTCAAATTTTTACTAGGCTTGAAATTGAACAATATGGGAACAGAAAAGACGTTCTATGTGTGTAAAATAAGAAAATGGCTGAATTTTTATGATTGCTCAACCCTGTGATGAGATTTAGGGGCCAAAATGTAACAGGGGGTGGTCCATAGAAAAAGTGCAACTTTTTAGCGTTTTGGGTTTGTCCTTATTTTAAAACCCTTTATAGGCATTTTATTCTTATTGATATAAGAGGCAGGGTTGAATTTGGATTAACTGAATAATATTATACCATTTTCTTTAAATTTTCTTGAAATGAATTGATAGCCATGCAGTTTTATGAAGTTTTAAACCCTAATAGTTTTGATAAGAAATTGCTAAATATTGTTCTTTCTCAAGCTAAAACAGAAAAAAAGTAGCTTTTATGGCTAAATATATATTTTACATGTGCTACATGTAAATTACATGTAATTACATGTAATTCTAAATAGTTAATATTTGCATTTTAAGTCATTATAAACAATTTTAAAATGTCTGATTGTCAATAAAGCACCCCCCACCCTTCAATTTTCTTCACCAAAAACCCCAAAATAGCCTTTGTTTCACATTTCTCTTGATAAAATCTCATAGGTACACAAAATTGCTCCCATTTAAAACAAAACACATATGTCTGGTTTCTTCTTTATTGAAAATATATCAAGAAAAATTGAATTTGTGTGCATTTTTTAACCATTTGTCATTTGGATGTATTCCGACCTCATGATGGGGGTGTGGTCATGATGTTCAAATTTGGTATTTCTTTATGTGTAAAACATGTATTTCAATCTTTTTAACATATAAATCTAGATCTTTTACTATTGGTTAAAGAATAAACAGAGAAATTAGGTTTCATCATCATCCGTTCAGCATATTTGGGAAATGACTCCTCGGGTAAGATGCCTGATTGCCATTTTCTAGGTACCTGTCCCTTATGAAGAGATGAAAGTGAAGTTTTGTGTTCCAAATAAGTTGCTTCTATGTTCCAATAGAGTTTTTAAACCTCTTAATACCATTTAGAAACAAAAAGGTTGATTGCAAGGAGTAATAGTGTGTTTTTTCTTATTCCCATTTACAGGGGGATAGGTGATACATATGAGTTGAATTCTCCTATATGTTGTTACTAAATGTGAATATTTCAATGTTTTTACATCAGATTTGGATAAAGGTTTCTTGTTATAACTGATTTTAAAAGAAAAAATGTCTTTTGGATTGAAAGAAGCCATGATACATCTTGAAAACCTTATAGAAACAGGTTAAGGTGATTCAGCCGGGAAAGGGGGTAATACTTAAACAGCCATAACTTTTTTATTTTTCAATGAAATCAGACCAAATTTGAAAAGTTTTACTCAGAATTGCATGAACTTTCTGATTGTAAAGTGTTTTGGTTAGAGAGAAACAAACTCTAAAAGTTAAAGAAAATGTCAAATTTTTACTAGGCTTGAAATTGAACAATATGGGAACAGAAAAGATGTTCTATGTGTGTAAAATGGGAAACTGGCTGAATTTTTATGATTGCTCAACCCTGTGATGAGATTTAGGGGCCAAAATGTAACAGGGGGTGGTCCATAGAAAAAGTGCAACTTTTTAGCGTTTTGGGTTTGTCCTTATTTTATAACCCTTTATAGGCATTTTATTCTTATTGATATAAGAGGCAGGGTTGAATTTGGATTAACTGAATAATATTATACCATTTTCTTTAAATTTTCTTGAAATGAATTGATAGCCATGCAGTTTTATGAAGTTTTAAACCCTAATAGTTTTGATAAGAAATTGCTAAATATTGTTCTTTCTCAAGCTAAAACAGAAAAAAAGTAGCTTTTATGGCTAAATATATATTTTACATGTGCTACATGTAAATTACATGTAATTACATGTAATTCTAAATAGTTAATATTTGCATTTTAAGTCATTATAAACAATTTTAAAATGTCTGATTGTCAATAAAGCACCCCCCACCCTTCAATTTTCTTCACCAAAAACCCCAAAATAGCCTTTGTTTCACATTTCTCTTGATAAAATCTCATAGGTACACAAAATTGCTCCCATTTAAAACAAAACACATATGTCTGGTTTCTTCTTTATTGAAAATATATCAAGAAAAATTGAATTCTACCTGGTATAGTGTTATAAGGTGCAAATGGTTTAAAAATTTGTATTTTAGCAGAGGAATTTCAAGTTAAGCAGAGGAAATTTGAGATTTAAATGAATAATTTTTTACTTTTTTGTTGAATTTTATAAAGTACCAGCATTGTAGTAAAGATATTATTAATTGACTCAATGTTTATTGAACAAAAAGTTGGTATTGATTATTTTATCTACACTAGAATAGTGATCAAGTGAAAATGGCGCGAAATTGTAAAAACATACCAGAGTAAATTCAGATTGCAATATCTTTTTATCTAAGTCATTGACATATGAGTTTCTCCTTTTCCAGTGAAAGCATAACATTTGTATATTTCGTTTAAGTTCAAAAATAAAACTTCCAATTATATCAAAACAGATTTTTTGACCATTTTGCATTGAAGGTCAACACAAAAAGTAACAAATTTGAACCATGCAGAGGAAATTCGGTCGCACATTGTATGATACTGAGGAGGCTTTCAGAATTTTTTTTTAAATAAATTGTTCTTCTGTCAATGTATTATAAATAGCATATAAGAAAAATGAAATAAAATTACTACAAACGATGTAGCATTGCTTCATTTCTGTTGTAAGTGGTGTATTTTGATGAACGGAAGTATTTCCAACAAGGGTATGTTTGGATACCGTTACCATGGAAACAAACATATTAACCTATCAAAAAATTGTTATATTTTGTTAGAAAAAATGCAATGCTATTTGTTGAACCAATTTTTAAAAAAATTTAATTACTTTGGTGTCAGTCCCATACTCCCTTAAGTGTCGTCTTACTCTTTAAAACTCCCCTGAGAAATAAAAGTATGCGAAGTATACTGTTTTATTTACTTAAAAAGCATAATGTTCTTAAAATTACACATCTTATAAGCTTTTCAAAGGTTTTACTTTGATTCTCGGGAGAACGTGATGTTGGAACGTGAGGTTGGAAACCATTGGTACTATGAATTGTGGGTCAAAATTTACTGACTCCGAAAAAATATATCGGATCAATGTGTAAACGTTTGTGACGTCACACGATTATTTTTGATTGAAAGTGTACTGAGGTGAACTTTAGAGGTAACATTGACTGTATGTCGCTTACATCGTTATTGTTTTTACTGTCTAAATTTGTCTTGCTGATTCTCGTGAGAGTGTGAAGTGATAAAAATTGCCATGATTACAGGGAACTACTGGGACGATTAAAACGATGCATTACTGGTCCGATTTACTGACGCCAAAAAAATCCGTTGAATGAATGTGCAACTAGTCCGAATTTTCTATTCACACATGCCTTGCCGGTAGAGCTCGCTTCGCGCCGGCGCTGCGCGCCGGCGAGCTGCGCTCGCTATAAGGAGGGATATATTCTCGTGTGAATCGTTTACGAGGACCCAATTCTTCTGTCGACCATGTCGACGGATGTTTATGTTTCCATTGATCAGCCGTTGATAAGCTACGAGTAATAAAGGGGAAAAGATGGACATTAAAGTGTGTGATCTATGTGGATGTTACTGAAGAAGGTGAGGCTTTTTATTCCTTTTAAAGTTTCTTGTCTATAGTGGTTAAAATGTCAGCATGTTAACTGGTTAACATTTAGTCTATAGATGTACATGTAAGTACGTGCACACTGTCACTGATGTATGTTATTTTTCTAGTCCAGACAATATAAATCCTTTTAACAGAATTGAATCCCAAATGTTGTACCTTTCACTTGTTTTTTTCTCCTTTTTACCAGAATTTTGTGTAAATTACAATTCAATTTATTGACAAAATCCACATGTGGCGAAAGTCATACATACAGTATACAAATATACATGTAGTTGGTACTGTACATAGATTTTCTTATGATATGTCCATCGCGTATGAATTTACAAATATATCTTGATGATTAAACATCTGCTGGGTTAAGAATTTTATAAGAATTACAGAGTTAGATGTTTTGTTATGGTGTGGGTGTTTGTTTACTAACGTGTAATTTTTACATTGTTTACTGGATGTTTAGACTTGCTCGAGGTTCATTGGTGACTGGAAAGGATGACCAAATTTATCTATTTAAAAAAAAATTAGATTGTGAATTTTCAACTCAAAATTCAAAGCAGGGTCTAATTAGAAACATATGATCATATTCTTGTGCGGAAGACTCCAAATGTAGACATAAATACCCTGTAGACATACATGTAACATCAAGTAAATAAAATTGTATACTTCAGACTTCAGAGTTAAAACATGACTAAAAAGTCTTTAATATTTTTATGATGCCGATCAATGTATCATTAGAGAGGTTTAGCAGACCAACGGGTAACCGGTACATGTACTTGTACATGTAGTTTACAAGTTAGAACTATGCGTACCACTCTACCAGTTCACATAATTTTTCTTGTTTAGCAGTTTTGATATGTACTTGAATTGTCCTTGTTAATGTTTAAAATGTAATTTTTCATTTATATTCTCTTTTTTTAATCTGACTACTGGCAGTACTGGCATGCCAGCAGTTCTTGTCAAGGACCATTTCTCGCTGGTGCAATGTTACATCATATTTTCGTATATAATTTTATGTGTTGATAAAATGACGTAACAATGCACTGATGAAAAATGGTACTCAACGATAACTGATCGCAAGCCAATATTGATTAATTACAGACAAAAACTGAAGGTTGCAAGTGTTATTTTTTATTGAACACCATTGTTTAAAATAACTTTTTATATATGTGACGGTCAGACCGGTTTAAATACCAGTGTTCAGTTGGTAGAGCACCTGACTAGAGATTCAGGGGGACCAGGTTTAATTCCTGGTTTGGTCCTTCATTATTTCTCCCATCCTGTTACAATATTAAGGCTTGGACGTTTCTGTACTTAGCCGATTCGGTACATATCACTATACATGAGATGCGATACGATACATATCACGATACATTGCAACTAAATGAAAACATGAATAAGGGTTAAAAATTTATTCAATCTGTCGATGTATTACCGCATGTCCAAAGTTATTTTGATATATTTAAAATGAGCGTTGCACAATTTACAAATTACTTAAGTCTCATATACACTACTTTTTCATTAACAAGTAATCCAAAAGTTGTCCACACTCCAGATTTAGCTTCCTAACAGGTTTGACAACTTTACGAGGTTTTCCGCCATCTTTGTACTTTCATATTAGGCGCGCAGGCTAAAAATAGCCGATATATGAAGCTCAGATATTTTTGGAAAATAAAAAAAAGTCCGCATAGGTATCGTAACGTATTAATGGTAAATGTAACAATCCAAATATCGTCAAAATAAATACCGTGGTGCATCGGTGGATCGTTCCATCCCTATACAATATTGGTGTTGTAACCAACCTCTGGAACTGACAGGTTAAATCCTGCCAGGGGAAGAGCCAGGGGTGATCTTTGAGGGTGAAGATCATTTAAAGGGGGGGGGGATGTGACGGTCAGACTGGTTTGAATACCGTAGCCAGATACATGTAGCTCAGTTGGTAGAGCACTTGACTAGAGATTCAGAGGGCAAGGTTCGAATCCCAGTCTGTTCTGTCATTATTTCTCCCATCTTGTACATATATATCAGATCTATTCAAGTCAGTGTCAGCTACATTATGCATAAACAATTTTACCCGCTCCTAAACCACAAACTTTCTTATTAGTGGATTCAGCTTACCGCTGATTGGCTGCTGTTGCAGCAGACTTATAATATATGCACGCACAAAACACAATGAACTTATCAGAGAATGAAAAATTCATCGAGTTACTTTCAACTGTTGGAATTTGGGTATTTTTTATAAATGTATACTTGTGACAAAACATATGATTATGTGGTACATACAGCTGTAGCTTTATGAAGAAAATTTGGGTTAGACATATATATCTACCATGCAAGTAAAAGATATTTACTAAAACTTCCAATTTATGACGCACGAAATATACGCTACTTTTATAAAGATTGACATACATGTAATGTAACACATTCTGTGAAAAATAATCTATTAAAAATTCTTCATTAAGTTTACTCATACATGTTTTATGCTTATTACACATAGTATTGTTTTAAAAAAATGTAATTTAAAAGAAAAGAAACCAAAACCCTCGCCAAATTTATTTGCAAAATAAAAACCCGGTAGAATTGATAAAACATGGTATACCAGAAGGAAATACATGTACTTTGACGCTGTTCAGATGGGTAATATTCCTTTGTAATTTTCGAATTGAAATGCTTGACTGTTGCACTACAAGAAATAAACTCAGCTCTCTCTCTCTCTCAAACTCTCTCTCAATCTAATAAGTGTCTATACCTAAGAATTTTTTTAAATATTATATTATGACTTGATATGCAAATTTTTGATCCTGTACTGCCTAAATGTTATGTCATGTATTGGGATATGTAATACTTATTACACTGCATGGTCAGTGTATTTTTTCCAGAAATAATATGCATATGTTAATGTAAACACAGCTATTACTAGTACATGTATGTAAAAACAGCTAATTATTTTTTTTTTTATTTCAGCTCAAAACGAACTCTTGTTCCGACATGGCACCACATTGCTTTTACCTGTTGATTCTTGTGGGTCAACTCTTGAGATTAACCTGTCACCTCTATCCACATGCATATTCCTTGTGTTCTACAGACTTTTTACCGGTAATTCAAATTAAATCGGATAATGCATGAACAATAATGGAACTTTATGAAAGCATCATCCCATGTTGTGGTTTGTGTTTGATAAGAAATTATGAAAAACAAAATTAAGGCTATTTAAAGAAATTCATAATTGTTGTGAAAATTTGTTTTTCAATAAAAGTATGCAATTATGTTTCCTTTATTTTTTATTTTATAAAGGTATTTAGATGTGTTTACATAATTGAACCCCCCCCCCCCCCCACCCCACCCCACCCCATCCAATTGTCTGCATTAAGATTACATTTAGGATATGTAAATGTACATTTGACTTTGAAATAACATCTGCTATGATAATTACTTTTGAAATGAACAAGAAACAACCTATTTCTACCTTTCTAAGGTATATATGCATAAAAAAAGGAAAAAAACATGTCAAATTTTGAACATTTTTCATGGAAATCAACTCTGTCTCCACCTACCTGGGTGTTTGAATTTTATTTTAATTTAAGGCAGATATCTAACTTGTAGGTTGTATCTTACTGTTTTAGCATGGTTAGAAGGAGACTAGAAATCAAAATAGATTAGATATTCACTAAATATGATTGTTAGCTTACTGTTTTTCATAAAAACAAGAAATCACAAGCAGGACAGCTGTCTATTTGTTAATTAAAATGGTGTAAATCATAAAATAAACAAATAATTAGGATCAAATTTTAGAATCATCGATGATTGTTTTCAAATATGTGTGAGATATGACTCAAGGAAATTGCCATAAGTTTCATAAAATTAGGTAAAACATTTTTAACCATGACTTTTTATGAAAATCAAAAGATGGGGGGGGGGGGGGGTATACATGTAAGGATATTTCTAAGTGATGTGAAGCTTTTATCATGATTATATAATGTAGATGCATGTTGTATTGAATAAGGTTTCTTTTCAAAGGTGGTTGAACAACAATTGACCTCTAAAAGGTCAGGTAAAGATGTTTTACTATGGAGAACCCTGTAAATCTGTGTTTACTAATGGAAATTGGAAATGGGGGGTTCACTTAAATGGCCATATTTTTATTAAACCTCAATGGAATTTGCAATATGTGGTATTCTTTTTCTCAGAATTGCATTAGCTTTCTTATTCTAAGACAAACCGTCTTTTCATAAAATGTTAGTGTACTAATTGCAGTTAAAGGTACATGTACAAGGAATAGTTTCGGATAAAGAACCGTCAATATTTTTGTAAAATTGATAGTGACTGTACTTGAAGATTTACCAGTGTTGCGTAGATTCATGAAATGAATTTTAATGTTTATCAATAGTTAATGGGATGTCTCTTGTTGGAATTGGTAAGGCCTAAAAAAAAAATAGTGTGTTTAGGGTAACACTAATGAAAAAATTAGGTTAGGTAGGTGGGGAATTTTTTTTATTTTATCTATTTTTTTTGCCTGAATCCTAAGAATGTTTGTTTGTTTCATATTTAAAAACGTATTTTTTATTGGAAATAAGATAAAATTCACAGTCGGATAAAATCAGGCATCTAAAAATGGGAGGATCGGGCCATTTTTGTAGGTTAGGTCGGGTTACCCGAAACACACAACTTTTTTTTTTTAGGCCTAAGCAATATTAAGGCCCCTAATTTTAAGTACATGAGAAGCAGTAATAAATTGTGAAACTTGCGGCTTTGACTGTTGTGTTGCCTTTACACAGTGAAATTGAAGGTTACAAACTGGAGGTTATATAACATGAAATGGAGGTGGATGGGATATTATATGCCTATTTAGTATCTACTGGGTATGAGGACAATAGCAAGTTTATTGTCCCTCAAGACAGCAACTATTTCATGAGGCAAAGCCAAGGGAAATAGTTGCTGTGGGGTGGGACAATAAACTTGCTATTGTCCAGATAGTCAGTTAATTGGTATATTATTGTACCGAAGAAAACTTTATTTGTCAGCGATGCAGAATTTCTTGATGATAAACAAATTAGAGTTATCAAACTTTGTATTTAATGCGGTGATCTGATTAGGTCAGAGGTGTTCCGAGTTTAAAAAGGAGGGAAATCAAATTCTGCTGATGAATGGTTTTGATGACTATTCACCATGGGCAGATACCATGGATATTATTTCAAATTAGATAGAAAGCAAGTTTGTGTGGGCGCCTTCTAGTGATCAGTTTGTCCGTCTGTCCATCCGAGATCGCTTGACCGGAGCATAGCTTCTCTCCCCTTGGCCCAATCTGGCTCATACCTCATCCACAGGGTTCCTTTGGGTTAAGGATGTGCAGTGACCTTGAACCATGTTGTTAGGTATAAGGTTAAGGTCATAGTAGAATTACATATATAAAATCCTTGTCTGGGGCATATCTTCTCTCCCTTTGGTCCAATCTGGCTAATACTCACAGACTGTCTCTATTGTTAATCGATGTGCAGTGACCTTGCATGAAATTTCTAGGTAAAGGGTGAAATATCATATCGGATCATGCAAAAATCCTTTTTTCAGAACATATATACTTTCTACTAACCCCTATAGGGCTCAGACTTCACATAAGCAGAGCTTTTGAGTAAAGGGTGTGTAGTGACCTTGAACCTATTTTCAAGGTAAACTGTGAAGGTCATAGCAGAATTATATTTAAAAAATCCTTGTCTGGAGTACATCTTCTCTCCCTTTGCTCCAATCAGGCTCATACTTCACCCACATGATGCCTTTGATCAAAGGATATGCAATGACCTCTAATGATATTTGTAGATCAAGTGTCAAAGTCATATCAGATCACACAAAAATCCATATTTTAAGAGCATATATATACTCTCCTTTTAGCCCCTAATTGGCTAATATTTTGCCTAAACAGAGCTTATTGGTTAATGGCGTGCAGTGACCTTGAACCATGTCAATGTGAAGGTCATAGCAGATCTTAATAAAATTAGTTTTAGACAGTAGAATATTTCCCGGATATGCTTAATCTTGGTCAGATTGAACAAAAATGCCTATATGTTAGGGGCAATGAAATTGAATTAGAAGTTCTATGCCAGCTGGAATAATTTCAAGTTATAGGTCAAGGTCAAAGCAAAATTCTCTAAAATAACACCAGCGGGGCCCTTTGAAATGTTCACCATTTCAATGTTGTCTGGTTCATAGTAATTTTAAATAAAAATATTCACAGAGGAATAATAAAATTAAGTAAACTATACATCGATAAGTTTCTGACAATTGATGATGCAACAAGCGCATAGTACGAAAGGTCAACCCTTTGAAAAGCAGTGTAGAGAAAATGTGGCTCGGAATTATGTTTTAAACAAAATTGATTTTTTACGGAAATTTTAATTTTGCATTCTGGGTCAAGAAATTAGATGTTAGTTCCAGATAAAGTTAACTTTTACCTAAAATGAAGTCAAATTTGTTAAGTCGTACTTAAACACATTCTGATTTTTTTTTTGTTAACTCGGTCTTGAAATGGTTATGTTTTTTGTTAATTTGTACTTAAAACTATTCGGATTTTGTTAAGTCATACCAAGAATCATTCGATTTTTAAAATCTTTTTTGTACTTAAGTTACTTTTGTCATTAGATTAAGAACACTGCTTCTTAGAGGTACTTCTAGCATTACTTTCGACATCAGCGGAAAACCCACTCGTTGCTTTGCAACGAGCTTTGCTCTAGTTATTATTATTTTTTTTTATCCGCAAATTTTGTGTAGGCCATTTCTCGTACATTTGTTGTCTGATTGTTATGAAACTTTCAGGGTATGTAGACAATGTTAATATCTGGAGACGTTTTTTTCAAATTTTTAAAATTCACTTCCGGTTATGAGTTATTGCCCTTTAATTGAAAATTGGGGGGTCTTTTGTCCAGAGTTGATCTCGGGAACTACAAAAGATAGTTGCATGAAATTTAGCAGAATTGTTGGTAACATTTTATAGTTTTGCTGGCATGAAAATTTTGGCAAAATGTTTTTTAGTTTTTAAGCTATTTGCCGGTAAAGTTTAAGGTTTTGGGGGGTCTGAAATTTTGTTGCTTTTTGTATAATAACCTTTTAACTAAAAATAATTTGTTAATACATATAGAACAAAAGTTGTTTAGAATAACGAGAGCTTTCATTTAAAATTAAGAAAAAAGGGCTGGCCCCTATAATTAGGGGTCAGCAGCTCATACACGTATTTTTCTGATAGCAAAAATCGTTATCATTTTATGAAAAAAAATTAATTCAGTTATTGTTAATATATTAGATAATGTCATTTGGTGTCAAATTTAAAAAGTTCTGTGCCCTATTTTTTTCAAATTTCATAAAACAAATATGTGTGAATCGTACATGAACGAGTTAATTTGTCTACATAGACACACAAGCGAACAAATGCCGTTTTAAGGCCCAGGCATTTACTGCATTACATTGTGTTGCGTCTTAGATAAATTGTTGTGATTCAATTTCATTTTTTTTCATCTAGGCTATATCATTTATGAATTCAACTACTTATTTAACACGTTCTAATCGGCCACGCAGAACAAATGTTTGCAATGTTTGTCGCGGACCCGCGAATGTAAACAGTAACTGTGAACGAACGGCATTGTAGAAAAGAGAGAGCGTAATGCAGAAGATAAGTTGTGCATTTTTCGGTGTACACATGCATTTTCAAGTTACTGTGAAACATATGAACATACACAGGGAACAATACTACATATTTGTATAAGGAGGGATATATTCTCGTGTGAATCGTTTACGAGGAAATTCTGACAGCCACACTTCTGTCGACCATGTCGACACGGATGTTTATGTTTTCATTGATCAGCCGTTGATAAGCTACGAGTAATAAAGGGGAAAAGATGGACATTAAAGTGTGTGATCTATGTGGATGTTACTGAAGAAGGTGAGGCTTTTTATTCCTTTTAAAGTTTCTTGTCTATAGTGGTTAAAATGTCAGCATGTTAACTGGTTAACATTTAGTCTATAGAAGTACATGTAAGTATGTGCACACTGTCACTGATGTATGTTATTTTTCTAGTCCAGACAATATAAATCCTTTTAACAGAATTAAATCCCAAATGTTGTACCTTTCACTTGTTTTTTTCTCCTTTTTACCAGAATTTTGTGTAAATTACAATTCAATTTATTGACAAAATCCACATGTGGCGAAAGTCATACATACAGTATACAAATATACATGTAGTTGGTACTGTACATAGATTTTCTTATGATATGTCCATCGTGTATGAATTTACAAATATATCTTGATGATTTAACATCTGCTGGGTTAAGAATTTTATAAGAATTACAGAGTTAGATGTTTTGTTATGGTGTGGGTGTTTGTTTACTAACGTGTAATTTTTACATTGTTTACTGGATGTTTAGACTTGCTCGAGGTTCATTGGTGACTGGAAAGGATGACCGAATTTATCTATTTAAAAAAAAATCAGATTGTGAATTTTCAACTCAAAATTCAAAGCAGGGTCTAATTAGAAACATATGATCATATTCTTGTGCGGAAGACTCCAAATGTAGACATAAATACCCTGTAGACATACATGTAACATCAAGTAAATAAAATTGTATATTTCAGACTTCAGAGTTAAAACATGACTAAAAAGTCTTTAATATTTTTATGATGCCGATCAATGTATCATTAGAGAGGTTTAGCAGACCAACGGGTACCCGGTACATGTACTTGTACATGTAGTTTACAAGTTAGAACTATGCGTACCACTCTACCAGTTCACATAATTTTTCTTGTTTAGCAGTTTTGATATGTACTTGAATTGTCCTTGTTAATGTTTAAAATGTAATTTTTCATTTATATTCTCTTTTTTTAATCTGACTACTGGCAGTACTGGCATGCCAGCAGTTCTTGTCAAGGACCATTTCTCGCTGGTGCAATGTTACATCATATTTTCGTATATAATTTTATGTGTTGATAAAATGACGTGCGATACGATACATATCACGATACATTGCAACTAAATGAAAACATGAATAAGGGTTAAAAATTTATTCAATCTGTCGATGTATTACCGCATGTCCAAAGTTATTTTGATATATTTAAAATGAGCGTTGCACAATTTACAAATTACTTAAGTCTCATATACACTACTTTTTCATTAACAAGTAATCCAAAAGTTGTCCACACTCCAGATTTAGCTTCCTAACAGGTTTGACAACTTTACGAGGTTTTCCGCCATCTTTGTACTTTCATATTAGGCGTGCAGACTAAAAATAGCTGATATATGAAGCTCAGATATTTTTGGAAAATAAAAAAAAGTCCGCATAGGTATCGTAGTGTATTAATGGTAAATGTAATAATCCAAATATCGTCAAAATAAATACCGTGATGCACCGGTGCATCGGTGGATCGTTCCATCCCTATACAATATTGGTGTTGTAACCAACCCCTGGAACTGACAGGTTAACTCCTGCCAGGGGAAGAGCCAGGGGTGATCTTTGAGGATGAAGATCATTTAAGGGGGGGGGGATGTGACGGTCAGACTGGTTTGAATACCGGTGCCAGATACATGTAGCTCAGTTGGTAGAGCACTTGACTAGAGATTCAGAGGGCAAGGTTCGAATCCCAGTCTGTTCTGTCATTATTTCTCCCATCTTGTACATATATATCAGATCTATTCAAGTCAGTGTCAGCTACATTATGCATAAACAATTTTACCCGCTCCTAAACCACAAACTTTCTTATTAGTGGATTCAGCTTACCGCTGATTGGCTGCTGTTGCAGCAGACTTATAATATATGCACGCACAAAACACAATGAACTTATCAGAGAATGAAAAATTCATCGAGTTACTTTCAACTGTTGGAATTTGGGTATTTTTTAAAAATGTATACTTGTGACAAAACATATGATTATGTGGTACATACAGCTGTAGCTTTATGAAGAAAATTTGGGTTAGACATATATATCTACCATGCAAGTAAATGATATTTACTAAAACTTCCAATTTATGACGCACGAAATATACGCTACTTTTATAAAGATTGACATACATGTAATGTAACACATTCTGTGAAAAATAATCTATTACAAATTCTTCATTAAGTTTACTCATACATGTTTTATGCTTATTACACATAGTATTGTTTTTAAAAAATGTAATTTAAAAGAAAAGAAACCAAAACCCTCGCCAAATTTATTTGCAAAATTAAACCCGGTAGAATTGATAAAACATGGTATACCAGAAGGAAATACATGTACTTTGACGCTGTTCAGATGGGTAATATTCCTTTGTAATTTTCGAATTGAAATGTTTGACTGTTGCACTACAAGAAATAAACTCAGCTCTCTCTCTCTCTCTCTCAAACTCTCTCAATCTAATAAGTGTCTATACCTAAGAATTTTTTTTAATATTATATTATGACTTGATATGCAAATTTTTGATCTTGTACTGCCTAAATGTTATGTCATGTATTGGGATATGTAATACTTATTACACTGCATGGTCAGTGTATTTTTTCCAGAAATAATATGCATATGTTAATGTAAACACAGCTATTACTAGTACATGTATCTAAACACAGCTAATTTTTTTTTTTTTATTTCAGCTCAAAACGGACTCTTGTTCCGACATGGCACCACATTGCTTTTACCTGTTGATTCTTGTGGGTCAGCTCTTGAGATTAACCTGTCACCTCTATCCACATGCATATTCCTTGTGTTCTACAGACTTTTTACCGGTAATTCAAATTAAATCGGATAATGCATGAACAATAATGGAACTTTATGAAAGCATCATCCCATGTTGTGGTTTGTGTTTGATAAGAAATTATGAAAAACAAAATTAAGGCTATTTAAAGAAATTCATAATTGTTGTGAAAATTTGTTTTTCAATAAAAGTATGCAATTATGTTTCCTTTATTTTTTATTTTATAAAGGTATTTAGATGTGTTTACATAATTGAACCCCCCCCCCCCCCCCCCCACCCCATCCAATTGTCTGCATTAAGATTACATGTAGGATATGTAAATGTACATTTGACTTTGAAATAACATCTGCTATGATAATTACTTTTGAAATTAACAAGAAACAACCTATTTCTACCTTTCTAAGGTATATATGCATAAAAAAGGGAGAAAAACATGTCAAATTTTGAACATTTTTCATGGAAATCAACTCTGTCTCCAGCTACCTGGGTGTTTGAATTTTATTTTAATTTAAGGCAGATGTCTAACTTGTAGGTTGTATCTTACTGTTTTAGCATGGTTAGAAGGAGACTAGAAATCAAAATAGATTAGATATTCACTAAATATGATTGTTAGCTTACTTTTTTTCATAAAAACAAGAAATCACAAGCAGGACAGCTGTCTATTTGTTAATTAAAATGGTGTAAATCATAAAATAAACAAATAATTAGGATCAAATTTTAGAATCATTGATGATTGTTTTCAAATATGTGTGAGAAATGACTCAAGGAAATTGCCATAAGTTTAATAAAATTAGGTAAAACATTTTTAACCATGACTTTTTATGAAAATCAAAAGATGGGGGGGGGGGGGGGGGTATACATGTAAGGATATTTCTAAGTGATGTGAAGCTTTTATCATGATTATATAATGTAGATGCATGTTGTATTGAATAAGGTTTCTTTTCAAAGGTGGTTGAACAACAATTGACCTCTAAAAGGTCAGGTAAAGATGTTTTACTATGGAGAACCCTGTAAATCTGTGTTTACTAATGGAAATTGGAAATGGGGGGTTCACTTAAATGGCCATATTTCTATTAAACCTCAATGGAATTTGCAATATGTGGTATTCTTTTTCTCAGAATTGCATTAGCTTTCTTATTCTAAGACAAACCGTC
The DNA here is from genome assembly GCF_025612915.1 of Magallana angulata. Taxonomy (NCBI): domain Eukaryota; kingdom Metazoa; phylum Mollusca; class Bivalvia; order Ostreida; family Ostreidae; genus Magallana; species Magallana angulata. The sequence goes on from NC_069118.1 coordinate 54,280,889, forward strand.
TTTTCATAAAATGTTAGTGTACTAATTGCAGTTAAAGGTACATGTACAAGGAATAGTTTCGGATAAAGAACCATCAATATTTTTGTAAAATTGATAGTGACTGTACTTGAAGATTTACCAGTGTTGCGTAGATTCATGAAATGAATTTTAATGTTTATCAATAGTTAATGGGATGTCTCTTGTTGGAATTGGTAAGGCCTAAAAAAAAATAGTGTGTTTAGGGTAACACTGATGAAAAAATTAGGTTAGGTAGGTGGGGATTTTTTTTTATTTTATCTATTTTTTTGGCCTGAATCCTAAGAATGTTTGTTTGTTTCATATCTAAAAATGTATTTTTTATTGGAAATAAGATAAAATTCACAGTCGGATAAAATCAGGCATCTAAAAATGGTAGGATCGGGCCATTTTTGTAGGTTAGGTCGGGTTACCCGAAACACACAACTTTTTTTTTAGGCCTAAGCAATATTAAGGCCCCTAATTTTAAGTACCGGTACATGAGAAGCAGTAATAAATTGTGAAACTTGCGGCTTTGACTGTTGTGTTGCCTTTACACAGTGAAATTGAAGGTTACAAACTGGAGGTTATATAACATGAAATGGAGGTGGATGGGATATTATATGCCTATTTAGTATATACTGGGTGTAGGACAATAGCAAGTTTATTGTCCCCCAAGACAGCAACTATTTCATGAGGCAAAGCCAAGGGAAATAGTTGCTGTGGGGTTGGACAATAAACTTGCTATTGTCCAGATAGTCAGTTAATTGGTATATTATTGTACCGAAGAAAACTTTATTTGTCAGCGATGCAGAATTTCTTGATGATAAACAAATTAGAGTTATCAAACTTTGTATTTAATGCGGTGATCTGATTAGGTCAGAGGTGTTCCGAGTTTAAAAAGGAGGGAAATCAAATTCTGCTGATGAATGGTTTTGATGACTATTCACCATGGGCAGATAGCATGGATACTATTTCAAATTAGATAGAAAGCAAGTTTGTGTGGGCGCCTTCTAGTGATCAGTTTGTCCGTCTGTCCATCCGAGATCGCTTGTCCGGAGTATACCTTCTCTCCCCTTGGCCCAATCTGGCTCATACCTCATCCACAGGGTTCCTTTGGGTTAAGGATGTGCAGTGACCTTGAACCATGTTGTTAGGTATAAGGTTAAGGTCATAGTAGAATTACATATATAAAATCCTTGTCTGGGGCATATCTTCTCTCCCTTTGGTCCAATCTGGCTAATACTCACAGACTGTCTCTATCGTTAATCGATGTGCAGTGACCTTGCATGAAATTTCTAGGTAAAGGGTGAAATATCATATCGGATCATGCAAAAATCCTTTTTTCAGAGCATATATACTTTCTACTAACCCCTATAGGGCTCAGACTTCACATAAGCAGAGCTTTTGAGTAAAGGGTGTGTAGTGACCGTGAACCTATTTTCAAGGTAAGCTGTGAAGGTCATAGCAGAATTATATTTAAAAAATCCTTGTCTGGAGTACATCTTCTCTCCCTTTGCTCCAATCAGGCTCATACTTCACCCACATGATGCCTTTGATCAAAGGATATGCAATGACCTCTAATGATATTTGTAGATCAAGTGTCAAGGTCATATCAGATCACACAAAAATCCATATTTTAAGAGCATATATATACTCTCCTTTTAGCCCCTAATTGGCTAATATTTTGCCTAAACAGAGCTTATTGGTTAATGGCGTGCAGTGACCTTCAACCATGTCAATGTGAAGGTCATAGCAGATCTTGATAAAATTAGTTTTAGACAGTAGATTATTTCCCGGATATGCTTAATCTTGGTCAGATTGAACAAAAATGCCTATATGTTAGGGGCAATGAAATTGAATTAGAAGTTCTATGCCAGCTGGAAAAATTTCAAGTTAAAGGTCAAGGTCAAAGCAAAATTCTCTAAAATAACATCAGCGGGGCCCTTTGAAATGTTCACCATTTCAATGTTGTCTGGTTCATAGTAATTTTAAATAAAAATATTCACAGAGGAATAATAAAATTTAGTAAACTATACATCGATAAGTTTCTGACAATTGATGATGCAACAAGCACATAGTACGAAAGGTCAACCCTTTGAAAAGCAGTGTAGAGGAAATGTTGCTCAGAATTATGTTTTAAACAAAATTGATTTTTTACGGAAATTTTAATTTTGCATTCTGGGTCAAGAAATTAGATGTTAGTTCCAGGTATAGTTAACTTTTACCTAAAATGAAGTCAAATTTGTTAAGTCGTACTTAAACACATTCGGATTTTTTGTTAACTCGGTCTTGAAATGGTTATGTTTTTTTGTTAATTTGTACTTAAAACCATTCGGATTTTGTTAAGTCATACCAAGAATCATTCCATTTTTAAAATCTTTTTTGTACTTAAGTTACTTTTGTCATTAGATTAAGAACACTGCTTCTTAGAGGTACTTCTAGCATTACTTTCGACATTAGCGGAAAACCCACTCGTTGCTTTGCAACGAGCTTTGCTCTAGTTATTTTTTTTTTTCTTCTAGACGCCAACTTTGATCCTTAATATCTCGCTCGTTTGTTCACCGTTTGTTTTGAAATTTTCAGGACTGATAACATGCCGCGTGATGTTGTCGTTGCATATTTTAGTTGAGGAAAATCCCCATCCAGTTTTGAGTTATTCCCCTTTTAGTAAAATTTAACGACTTCTTTTGTCCAGGGGGGTTTAGCTATAACGATGACTGGCAGAGTCTCAAAGATGGGCTGGTTTGGAAGCTAATACATTGAATTTGTGCGAGATATATTTTATTTGTTATTTAAATGCAAATAAAAGGGGTGGTATAGATGTTGAAACAAAGGTACGAAAAAAATTCAAAAAAATTCGCGTATTTTCCATGTTAGTTTTCTACCTGATAAAAATTTGTTATAACATGTAATTTAAAAGATCTTGGTCTTACCAAGACCTTTCATTCGGTATACAGAAAAAGGGGCTGGCCCCTATAATTAGGGAGTTAGATGCGTCAAAAGTTTCTTGTCAATAACTTGTAAAGGAATAAAAATTTCTAATGCATTATTGAAGCAAAGTTGTAAAGAAATTAATTTTAAATCCTTCCGTGGTATTCAATTTAATGTTTTCGTAATTTATAGCCAGTATTTGCAGAAACAATTGTTGTCAGTTCGGTCCATTTTTGTGGGGGTGCGCACGTTTAGGAGGTTATGAAAGGGCTTTTTGTAATGCACTAACTGCTACATGCAGCGCGCAAAAATAATTCTACATAAAATTCCCAAATGTTTTTATTCATATGTACATATTCATTTCATAAAGATAAACGTCTTTGACCGTATTTTTGTACTGTGCCCCTTTCTATATTTAGATGCATTACGAGACTCAGGTAACCGATCGATAGAAGAGTCGCTAGCTGTATTCAGGCCGTCGCCTTGACGACAGTGCATATGCTTGTAGAGCTGGACGTACACATGTTTAACGCCCCACTGTGTTACTGTAACAGAGACATTTTGAATTGTTTCAGTACTGGGAGATGTGTTAATAAAATGGTTCGAATGCATGGTAATTAAACTCAACTTTTCTACAGTACGTATACACGGCCGTCATATAAAGCACAATGTGTATTACTGACATGACAAATGTACGCTGGCAATTTAAACGAACGCGGGATTGCTCCCGATAGAACATTTCTTTTAAAGCAAAACAAAATACTGATTTCCAATGGATATAATATTATCATCGTGGAGATGATTTTAAAAAGTGAACTTAATATTCGTATACGATAATATTTGAATCCAAAGCCGCTATTTTTAAGTAACGGTTATTAGGGATATTAATTATGACTTGCCCCGCGTTTCACGTTTTTTACTTGCAATGCATCTACAAACGAAAATACCAAACAACCTTCGGCAGCAATTTATAAATTATTTATTACATACTAGTACACAATATTAAAGAGATAATTAAATAAATTGTGCTTTATAATTGTACTCGCTATCTTCCGTGGAAATAATGGCATGGAAAAAATGTTGTTCAATGTTCATCAAAAACGATGTAGCCTTAGCAATCGAAAATAATTAACAAACTGTATATTGATAGATTGACACATTAACAAACATTCAGACCCGCAATGTATTTTTTGCAAATTCTATAAAATGTAGACTCAGTAAGTGAATTTTTCCGTTTGGGGTATTTTGAATCACATGTGTACGCTATGTGTACATGTACATATAGATTAATAGCCATATAGATAAACACTTTCAGTGTTGAATTTTTAAAAGATATTTTGTACATGCAAAGCAATGCAATGCAAAGGCTATTAAATTCGAACAATGTACATACGGTAGGGATCGAACTGATACTGGTTCTGCTTGTTCTACAAACAGTGAATGAAATGCGAAGTATTAGGGTGTTATTTTTTAAACAAATAAGTATTGCTCTCTTAAAACCTTGCATTACTGAACAAAGTATTTCATCGGAAGCATTATTAGTTACCTTAGCTGCATATATGGAATTTAAAAAATGGGGAATTTTGAAAATCCTAACCGTAGGTGGGAGGGGGTATTTACATTTTAACTTCAATTTAATTCAATTAGAATTACTTTATTTTTTGGTTCCATTTATTACATGCTCCGACAAAAGTGAAAGATCCATGATATCTCTATTTATTATATGACCAGTTAAGAAAATAGAGTGGGTAAGACCATCTACACATCATGTGCTCTTGCCTAACTTGGACTCGCCCACTAATCGGTGAGCCAAAATTATGAATGAGACGTATTATGGCGCGAAGTCTTTCTTTACCATCCACACAACAGCTGAGATCTCAGATAGATCCATCGGCATAGATCCATTGGGAGGGTGTCAACTAATAACTACATATATTATACTTTGGATTGAATGTTTTAGAAGAAATCTATCCAATTAACATACACACTTAATTGACTAGCAATTGTTTGATGTACATTTACATTTGTACACGCGAGTGAAACCCTTTTCCAGATGAATGAAATCGCCCAATTGATCGAAAATCGGGTCACACGTACCCCACTTCGGCGAATTACTTGTACGTAGCCCCTCCAGTAAATATTCCAATTATATGAATTTATATTTGTTTTAATTAATCCAAACTGATGATTCTTTGTTAATGATGATAATCCAACACCAACTATTACTTACATTGTACTACTTAGACAATGTGTATCATCTTGTTGCGATGACACCTCCCTCTTTTTTTTTTGACCTTTCAAATATGGCAATCTATTTTTAAATCAGGATTACACACGTGCAATGTGAAAAGCCCTTTTAATTGAACACTCTTGCTCATTGTTGCTTATTACATCCCATATAACGTTTTCATCAATTATGAATATAAATGTTGACACATTAAAGATGCATCGTCAGACAATTATTAATTCAAGCTTGTGGGTGCCCCCCCCCCCCCCACCACACTTTTTCTCACAGCAACTAATTTTTCCGGATTAGGATTTTGAAGATTTTGGGAAAGTCTTTTTTTTTTTTTTTTTTTTTTTTTTTGCTTGTCAAGATTTTTTTGGATGAGTCTGCCCCCCCCCCCCCACTTTCAAAAAGGATGCTACGTGCCTGCATAAAGATAACAACATTCAAGGGCCTTCCGTCATTTTCAAGCCATGATAAACATGATAAAAAGGACTCTCAAAATAAAAAAATAGACGCAAAGTAAACTGCATTCACGGCATATGTTCACATGGTATTCCTATTCCTATTCTATTCCTATTTTGGACTCGTCCACTTACGAAAAAATTAATGAATGAGACATTCTGATTCTGGCGTGGAGTCTTGTAAATGAAATTTCCATTGATCTGAATGGATTTTTCCGTGAGGGTCGGGGTAGGTATAAAAACAAATTTAATCGTTCAAAGTTTTGAATTGTTAACAACGAAATATCAGATCGAATGTTTTAGAACGATTTATAAATCCAAAATACAGTCATTTTTAATCGGTTGACGCGTGAGCATATGTATTAAGTAGGCGGGCATCCTTACACCCTATTAATTGAAGACAAATGAAATCGCGTCCAGCAGAACTCCCTGGCATTTTAGTGTATGTTATTATAAATTTATGATTTTGTTTGTTAATAACAATTCAACATCAATCATTAATTAACAATGTACACTCTAGTACGCTAATACACAATTTTGTTGCGATGACCCCCCCCCCCCCCCCCGGCCATTATACCTATTTTTAATCAGGATTACACACGTGCTTGCATGTGCAGAAGACAATCTGGAACTTAACTGATAACTATATCATCTCTTTGGAAATTTACTTCTCCGTAAGCAAAAACGTGTAGTAACTGATACATGCAATTGTGAAAACCATAGAGGAATGCATGATCTGCGCATAATAACTAACTGCTTGATACAATATTTCTTTTTTCCAACATGTTTTAAGTCAATAATAATATGAAAATATATGCTTGACTTCATAACGGAAATTGATCCAGATAAATATAATTATCAAAAATAAACCTAAAAAACAAACTACACTTTCATCCTTCACCCACAATATTGCCTTTTCGATATTTGTCATCGTGGTAGATCCGTGTAACAATCTATTAAGTAGGTGCTTGCACGACATAGAACCGGCCCTTGCTGACCATGCAACGTTTTCATTAACACATATAAAGGAAAAAAAATATTTAGATTTTTTCTTGGATTTATTTTGATGTAAATAAAAAAGAGAAGAAATTAGTTCTATAATATATATGCGATGTAAATCTTTTTTCCATGCAACATTTCGTATAAAACAACGAAGAGTAGTATCTTGAAACTTCATTCAAAATTTTATTAGACCTTTAAATTGTAAAATGCTAACATTGAAAATTGTGCCCGATTTCTTTTTTTTTAAGGTAAATCTTTATTGATTAAAAAAACTGATTCTTTGAGACAAAATAAATTGACATAATCAGTTTGACATTCTCTAAGTGCAGTTCTGTAGCTCTTAGTCTGAAAAAGAATCGGATGGACGACCTAGGACCCAGATCGTCCATCCAAATTTCTTGAATGTTGCCATTTCTTTCGTACGCGGACGCATGTTGGCCGAATACTCACCGAGACTAAATGGTTCGTATTTTAAGTTTTAACTGCGTTTAAAGGTAATATTGGAATTCCGATAATTTTGAAAATGATTAATTAAATAAAAAGGGTTAAAATTACCGTTAAATTACCGGCATCGGTCTTCCCCATGCGCGAATCTAGAAGAGTAGGGTGAGGGTTCCAGACCCCACCCCAACCCCTGCAAAATTTCTTTCCATTACATGTACAATATAAAATTACAAAAATATGCCTCGGACATCCCCAGGCAAACTCAAATAACCGTCAGACACTCAACCCCCACCCCAGGAAAATTTTTCTTATCCGCGCATGCCCCCTCCCCTCCCCCCCCCCCCCCTCAAAAACAAAATTATTCTTCAGAACCCCCTGTAAAATTTCGAGGATCTCCGCATACATTCTAAAAGATTCATTGGCCCTTGCTTTCGATAAAAAATGCGAGTAAAATGTTTGGTCTTTTTACGTTCATACCGGGCATACCCACTGTGTGATTATAATCGTCGTCCATATTCTGTGTATATTGAGTCAATTATGATGATTAGATAAGTTTCTCAAAATAAAATGCACATGCAAAAAAACAACATGCGGCGAATCAAACTTCAGACAACTTTTAAAGATCTGTATTTGCTTATATACATGTACTTTGTTTCTTTTACACAGTGTTTACACATCTAATATTGCACCATGGTCAGGTATCAATTTTTGTATTACGTCACAAGTATGACGCAGCTACGACGGAAGACCTAATCGTTGCTTGCAACGAGCTCGTCTCTAGTTAATGTTATATTTTTTAAGAAAATGAATGAATAAAACTAAAATTTGTATAACAAAATACAGATACGATTATTTTTTATGCCTAAATTATGTTTTCATTACGATATGTAAATAGGTGTGTTTCAGCACAAGTCGGTCAGTTTTTGCACATAGAAAAAGTAGTGACCTAGATTATTCATGCGCTACTTTGACCTCTTGACTCATAATGATGTTATGCAGGAATAACAGCTTGCGTAAACAGTGTTATATAAGGGAAAACATTTGCAAGTGTAAATATATTGGAATGAACAGTTGTGATGGGTAAGGTATATATAGAAATGAAGAGTTGTGATGTGGTTGGGTATAAATATTCTAAGGAATGATCAGGCAATCAAAGCTCAGTCCTTATGGTACTGACCAGTTGCTCTCTCTCTGTCTCTCTCTCTCTCTCTCACTCTCTCTCTCTGTCTCTCTCCTCTCTCTCTCTCTCTCTCTCTCTCTCTCTCTCTCTCTGTGTGTGTCTCTCTCTCTCCTCTCTCTCTGTCTCTCTCTCTCCTCTCTCTGTCTCTCTCTCTCAGTCTGTCTCTCTGTGTGTGTCTCTCTCTGTCTCTCTCTCTCTTTCTCTCTCTCTTTCTCTCTCTCTCTCTCTCTCTCTCTCTCTCCAGATGTAAGACAATATTGTAACACTTTAAAAATTCCAGTCTTATTTATTTATTTATTGTTAAATTAGTTACCTATCATTTTCCTTATTTTCAGTCACCCTTGCTATTTTTAGAATTGTTTACACCAAGTTACTCATAAGGAGTGATGCCCCATTGTTATATAACCGATCACTCATTAGGAGTGATGACAATTTACTATATATATAGAACGAACATTTAATACAGGGCAGTGCGTTTTTGACTCCGTTTAGACTACAATGTGATATTCTTTGGATTTATTGTTTATTGTGAACTTTGTTGATTTTATATATCTATTTCGAGATTTTAACAGTTACTAAAATAAAATGTAAACAAAACATCGGACTTCTTATTCCCAAGGAGGAAATTAATCGCCTGGGGCGATCAGTGCTTAAATATCAAAAAGCTACCTGGTGGACAATCGGTTTAATTAACTACATGAAAATGGGAATAATTGCTCGGACTACGTTACAATATATTGAATGTAGTGGTGTTATATTAATTTATTTTCACAAATTATATAGGAACGAAGCACATACTCGGAGTGTGTTCAGTATTGTTATGAATGAATTTCTCAAAGTGGCACAATAATGGAGTTTAAACCATGAACTATACCATGTAAATTATGAACATTTAGGTATACCCATCAATTCAAATACAAAATCGAAATCTCGAATTTCAAACGCATGCTCCAAAGGATGGAAATCCTTCTACGCTTTGTCCGATCTACATATTTCTCGTATTAACCCCGCGACGATGGCTCACCTCTACCGGTCAGTAGTATTACCATCTGTCCTCTACGGGTGTGAAACCTGGAACCACATGACTAAAGAAGACGTAAGACGTCTTAACTCTCTCCAACACGGAATCTGCAAGCAGATCTTTAACCTACCAAAACCTACCAGATCAGATATAGTCGAGCAATACATGAACATTCTACCAATCAAGGCAGAAATTGATACTAGGAAACTCCTCTTTTTAGGAAGACTTTGCCGGATGAACACTGAATTCCTTCCCAAAAAGATCTTTACCTCACGCCTGTTCTCCTTCCTGTACAACCTAAGTGAGACCTAGATGGGCTTTATTCCTGACGTCCTACAACTTCTCCAGACCTATCAACTTACAGATTACCTGAATACATGGCTTTCGGATGGATCATTCCCGTCAAAATCCGCCTGGAAATCGACGGTACGCTCATCTGTCTATACGCACCAAACTCTACAACGAATCGAACGAACAGCATACGATCCGGACTTCTTTCGCTTTAATGCTGTTTTCAGCACCTCTAATCCATTTATTATGTGGCAATACATCAATTCATATATTAAAATTTAAAACCTCAAATTTACTTTCAAACTCATAGCTTCCAAACCTCTACAGACTTCGATAGCTTGTGTGTTGTGTGGACATTTTGCTACCGACGTATTTTCGCACGCAACCATCTCTTGTCCGGCATTAACAATACAGCATTCCAATTGGTGGAACTCGTTGACAAGGTCTTTTACCGTACACCTGGAAGCGGAACTCAGCGGCCTTCCGGAAGACGACCTTTTCCTAATACTCCTAGGAAAACAAACACTGACAGTTCTTTCTCAAGCGGAGGAAATAGAGTTTAGGAAATTGAACTCAAGACATATTGTGACTTCTTGCGCGGTCTATAACAGACTCCTTGGGTAGCTGAATTCACAGCTCCCACCCCATCAACTTATTTAAAACTTTCTTACATTCAAAATATATGTAAATAATATCAACCCTACATGTAATTTCATTCCTTATCACTACTTATATGTACATACATATCTTCATTTTATAATTTTGACTCGTTGACTGTATTAATTTACTTGTTGTTTGTATTATTCTAATCTCCATAATGGAGGAAATAAAAGATGAATGAATGAATGAATGAATGACAATCGGTTTAATTAACTACATGAAAATGGGAATAATTGCTCGGACTACGTTACAATATATTGAATGTAGTGGTGTTATATTAATTTATTTTCACAAATTATATAGATCTAGTTTGTTTGGAACGAAGCACATACTCGGAGTGTGTTCAGTATTGTTATGAATGAATTTCTCAAAGTGGCACAATAATGGAGTTTAATATCTGATAAAAGATGACAAGTTTCATTGTCAGATTAAATTGTATTTTTGTGAATAGGAGAAAAGGAGTATGTATTTAAATTCACATATGCAAGATCACTTGCACTTGATCACTTGGTGACAAAAAGAAAATTTAATTATGAACTATACCATGTAAATGAAGAATGATGTATTCACATAATTTCAATATAGAATTCATTATTGAAAAATTACAACTTTTAATATCAATAGACCTTTGATAGCTGAATAAAATGCATACAGATTCCATTCTAAAAATTTGTGCACAAGGAAAGTTTAGTTTGGAGAATATATTTTTCTGCATCAGTTCCTGCCAATTCTTTATATCAATATGATATTAATGAATTTAGTGAACATGTCCCAAACTTAAAATTTTCACGATGAAATCTTAGTTGTTTGTCTCTGCATATATATTCTTCTGCATATCATGTTTCTATAAAATACCATTAAAAATTCCAGATTTGATTGTTTTCATAATTTCATTCTATTATATTCTATCATAATGTCTCTATTTGCGGTGAATGGCATCTAGATAGAATGTTCTATCATTAAAATTATTTTGTTGTAAAATAAAGGTTAGCCTGGTCACTGAACAAATCATTCCATGCTAGGTCAAGGGAAGGGGGGAGGGTAGGGGTCTGTACACCCCCTCCTCAATTTAATTTTTATTCACTTGTTTTATGCTGTTATAATGATGATTTATCAGTTTATTAAATGAGATTTCATTTCTTTTACAGGCAGACAGATGGCCACACAATGGATATATAAAGAAGCTGATTCGTAAGGATGGGTGCTGGTACTACTTCAACAAAAGCCGAGAGTGTTCCGACAAAGATGTACCCAAGTGCAAACTATATTCCTATTAATTATCTACTCCCTCTAGCTAGCTAATTAACACTGAAATATAAAGACTGTGTCTGTAAATATTATACATGTATATGGGAAGTCTGCATGTTAAATATCTGAGGTGTTACAAGCTTGAAATTCTCTATTTGTGTGTTTGTTTAAAAGTCTCTTATTTATATCTTTTGATGTTTTGAAAATTTTTACTGAAACTATTTCCCAAGCATGAAACATTCAGCTTCATGTTCATTCATATCATCACCATGTTATAACATGCTTCATTTGTAAAATATTTTATTTATTTTGCCCAAAGTTGGCACGTTCATATGATCGGTTACAGATGTGGCCGACTGTGTGAAATTCAAATCACACTCAAGTAGATTATTTATACACTAGCATACTGTGGCCATGTTATAAATAACTATTACATGAATTATTGATTTGCACTCATTCAAATTTTTCCTCATAAGATGAGAAGTACTATTGGAGATCAGTATTAACTAGCATTTTGTTGGATGTGACCTGAGTTATATTGTGACAGAGTGCTAGATATTTGAAGTACGCATTTTTAGAGTACTGATTAATTATAAAAAGCAGTTGTTGATCAATAAATTGACAAACAAGAAACATTCGTTTCTGGGTTATTATTATTATTTTTAATTAAAAAAGACAAACTCTGGTTGAAAGATGAGTTTACAGGACAGTGGTATTGTATGATTTTGTTTCCCTCGATTTACTTGTTGTCAATAGTTGAAGCATGCATAATTACAATTACATAATACATCCCTAATTAATGTCTCAGAAGCAATGGTCCAGCCACTACCTTTGTATAAGTATTGACTACTTAGGACCATTTCATAGCTCTCAAGATCCCTTCACCGCAAATGTGGTTTCACGATGAAATTTGACATACAAATCTCAGTGCAGAGATGTTAATCAATGAACCCCATGATTTTATTTATTTCAATTTTCCAACAATTTACTATTATTCTATAATTTTTAAAGTCGGCATCCTATCATTGCTCCATGTTTGTTTTTAATTGTGATCTTTCAAGAATGCAATAAGTTCTAATAAAACTACTTTTCAAGCGCTGTGAATATTTATTTGGTAACCTATACAAACTCTTTACAGAAGGCGGAAAACAGAGCTACATCTATACATCTATGGTAAATCCAACTCGGCTCGTTTTTACTCCCGGTCTACATGGTCCGCGGAGTAGTGCTATTTTTTTTTCTCCGTTATCAAATTGCGCAAATAATTAAATTCTTACAATGCATGCAAAAGTATACTTTAAATCCTAAAAATTCAGCATTGGTAAGTTAGGGTTTATGATCTCAAGCAGAATATGCAGTCATTGATAGGAAAACTGGATGACATTTTCTCTCGATCTATTTCTTGAGAGTTAAGCTTTATAAATACATGTACAGTTCTTATAAAGAAATGATAATGAAGATGGGTGGGGGGGTGGGGTGGGGGGGGGGTAGATAAGATAGCGTAGATGTCCATTCGGTTTAGTCAAAATCTACAAGTTCAATTTTTTTTTCAATTTAATTAAATCTATTTGATAATGTTATAATACAAGTTTGCACAAGCAAAATTTCTGACTATATTCAGTCTTAAATACACTTTAACAAACGATAAGAAAAACACAAAATTGCATTTACAGAAATTTGTGGGGTCGGTAACATAGGCGTCGGAACCAGGGGGGCTAGGGGGGCTTAGCCTCCCCACTTTTTTTTGGCAAAGTTAGACCCCACCATTGGCCACATACTGCCACATAGCATCATAGAGCCCCCCCCCCCCCCCCCCCCCCACACACACACACACTTTTTCTCGCAGCAAATATAATTGTTTGCAAATTAACCATGAAAAAATTGAATTATTGAGAAATTGGGGTAATATGGTATATTAGTTTTTTTTTGCTCGTCAAGATTTCTGAGGATTAGTCTACCCTCCCCCCCCCCCCTCCCCCCAACTTTCAATTTGCTTCCGACGCCACTGGGTAAAGTTCACAAGCGTTCTCTTACCCTCGCCCAAATATAGCTCATATTTCCAGACAGTAACCATGTATTTTATATATATTCATGTCGATATCAATATGCTTTCATTTCTGCATTAATGTGAACATATTGCGGAAATATCAAGTGGACTTCGCAGGCGCGGGAGTTCTGACATTACGTTTTCGTCACTCTACACTGTATCTAACTGTAGACGGCATATGTAGATTGCATTTGACATATAAATATTGATATAAATAAAAAAAAACCCAGAGTAATTATTTTATATAAATTCCAAATCATACTAGCATCTGATACGATATATTCTCTCTCTCTCTCTCTCTCTCTCTCTCTCTCTCTCTCTCTCTCTCGCATGCTTCTAATGTCAGCGAGTAATTTTTTTAAGCGACTATAAACAAAACGATGCCATGCATATATATGCGCATTTTTTACAGTTAAGGCGAAGTAGGAATAAAATTCTTCAATTATACCTCTTCAATTACTTCTTTTAGCAGTTAGCACGTATATAGATGTTTTAGATAATCTCTTTGTTATTTCTGATATTATCTATTTATTTCTTCAAAAACTTTCGTTAACTTAATTCTTCTATAAGAACATTTATAATAGCTTATTGCAAGATAAAGAAAAAAATATATTAAAGTTTAAAAAATCAATGGTGTATAATATGAGTGAGATATGTCTCGTCATATATAGAATGAAGTTTCCCTTGCCCATATTTAACAAATACGAATTATTAAATTAAATAATGACAATTTTTAATAAACATGAAAAAACCCAAGAGACTCTTAATGTTATTACCATGTTTTAGGGTGCCAAATACTTGTGAAGATGTCAACAGATCAAATAAATCCACGTGTTTATTTGATTCTCATTTTTACATTTGATTATTGTCTGAAAAAAAGAAAACCAATGCAAGTTCCGTTTTATTTTAACTTTAGTTATCACTTCGTTCAGTTATTAAAACCTTTGTAAGTGATATGACGAGTTATGATTTTTTAAACATTATATGTTTTCATTTTTTTCCTCTTTTCTCCAAAATTTTAACAACTGAACAGGAATCAATGTATTGGTCACAAAGTTGCTAGTCCTAGATCTGAAGCAATACTGATTTATTTCCGGATAAGCATAGTTACTCTATCTACGAGTCTTTCTTCCTATATAACTATTTTAAAAAAAGTTAACAAGAATTATCAGGTATCAATCGGCATTTATTGATCTTCGGTCCTACATTCGTACGTTTTTCTCCCTATAGTAGAGAAATCAGCACATCCAGCAATATCGTGAAGACACCCTCATAATTCCGCACCCAAGTCAATATTAACACATGTGCACAACTAAAAAGGGGGGGGGGGGTGTCCGGAGCCCCTTCGGAAAAAAATTTCATAAATTTATTAAATTTACATAGTTTTTTAGATACGAGCATGCAACAAATAAATCAGGGGTCATCAACGTACTCTCTACGTATGCCCTTAGGCTATAGTCTTTTTCATTCTCACTTTTATCAGTAAGGGGTCCTAACCCCCCTCCCCCCTTTAACCGCCCCTTTAGTTCCGCGCACGTGTTAATTTTTACTGTGGTGTCTTCGCGATATTGCTGGATGCTGTGAAATCTTGTAAATTGTGATCAAAGAGAGGTAACTCTGTATCAGCTATATAACACAACTCGTAGACTACCTATATCGTAACTGGGTAAGAGGTACATTGTAAATTGTTGCGCGGATCAAAGAAACGGGGGGGGGGGGGGGGGGGGGGGGTCAGGGGAATTAAACTTACATCAAAACTTGCATAGTAATCTTAAATTGTTGAAGTTGTCATGCGCGGAACAAGAAATAAATGCTTTTCGGGGGGGGGGGGGGGCACCTCCCTTTTAAGTTCCGCGCATGGTTGTGTAAATTGTGACCCATTTCTGTAAATTTACGAGGGATATCAATTTGTTCAGACAAAATAGCTTTGTATGTTTAAACTTCCAGCCATCAATGTTGCATTTTCTCAAATTTCAATCCTCAAAATAGGCACCCGTATGGTAATGTTGGTTTGTCCTCTTCAACACACATACCTGATGTTACTTATTTTTCTCTTCATAAAATAAATAAAAACCTTATTCAGTTTTTAGGTAGGTAGTTTTTATTTTTATATAGAGAAAAATAAGTAACGTCAAGCGCTGCTCCCCAGATGTACCGAGGTCAGTAGCCAATTAAGATATTTTGAAATCAACTTTAATGAAATAAATTACATGGAGTTCACAAATAAATGTTTGGTTTAATAAGGAAGGTTTGAAACTATTTTCTGGCAACACATAAAAAAATATCCTCTCTTCCGAACAAATGTATAAACACTGAATCTAGAGATGGCCAATAACCAAACTTTTCATATAAAGTTACATAAAATAACTCACACAAAATCATTAATTTATTTATTCGTTTAATGAAAATATCATTGATAAATTACATATCACTTGATCATTTCTCTTTGTTTTTCAAATTAATCAATTTTCTAAATTAAAAGTTTCATTTTCAAAAATAAAAAAACAAATCTTTGACCAAAATGTATGCACAAAGTTCCTTGTACAAATAAAATCCATGTATAAGCAGTCCATTAAGTACACTTGTAAATCAAGT
This sequence comes from Magallana angulata, assembly GCF_025612915.1. Lineage (NCBI taxonomy): Eukaryota > Metazoa > Mollusca > Bivalvia > Ostreida > Ostreidae > Magallana > Magallana angulata. The sequence goes on from NC_069118.1 coordinate 54,296,996, forward strand.
TTGTTTTCAGTGATTTGTTTATGCACAATAATTTGACACATGTACATGTTATATTCTGCATACAGGAATCATTTTAGTAAAGTCAATATGATAAAATATATCTAAACACAGTTAATTTGTTGTCACATAATGTTATACACATTATAATTTTATGCACACACACACATATATATGTTGTGGTATATAAACAGAGTTTTCTGACATATTATAATAAAGATGAACACTTTATCTATATGTAATATAAGTACACAGTTTGTTTACATAGTCTACACGTAACAGTTTATCTACCCACATTGATTTTATAGATAATTATACACAGTTTGTTTACATGTTATATTGTATTTTCTTCACTTTACGTGTGTAACACTCAGTCACAAAGAGGTTGTCTCTGGTGTCCACACATAAACCCCATGGACCGAGTAAATGACGTTTGTCAATGTAGCGGAGGAACTGTCCGTCCTGATCCAGGATGTGGATACACTGGGTGTTATAGTCTGCTGTCAGGATGCGACCCTGGCTGTCCGTTGTGATGCCGTATGGAGAGAATGGTCTCCTGGTAGTAAAGGGAGGACCAGTGTAGGTAAACCGGAGGTTCCCGGCCTGATTGACCACCACTACTGCACGGGCTTTATAGTCTGACACACAGATATCTAGGTTCCTGTTCTCACTGATGTATTTAATGGTACCAGATAAATAGAGAGGTTGTCCTTTGTCATCGTACTGAATACTTTGTTTCTCTGTGGAGCCAGAGTAACACACAACTTTTGATTGTTTATCATCATCACTGTCCATGACAACCAGGAGGTCACCAGAGGAGGTACTACAGACACCGAGAGGTCTCCACCCCCGTAGTCTGATCACTGTCTGTATCTGTGTATTCTTCACTATGTTCACAGTTCTATCATCGTAATCAGTATAAACTAGATCCCCACGCCTTGTCACTGCTATGTCCCATGGCCAGTTCCCTGACTTGGTTTTGACTGACTTCACTAGTTCCCCACGGAGGTTGTACAGTCTCATGATACTGTCATTATAACCATGCGTCCACATCTCCTCATCACTCAGACAGGACACACAGCGTAATCGTTTATACTCGGTGTCTATCTGTGTGATGATTCGTGGTACATCAATGAGCGGTCTGTCCGCGGGAGAGGACTCAGCACCGGGAGATTCCATGGTGTAGCCATGTTCTTCTGTTTTGATAGATGACGCTGACAGAGAACCAAACTGTTGATAAAGCTGTTCTTTGTTGATCTTCTGAGGGGTAAAACTTGGTAAGGACACTGTGAGTTTAGGAGGCAATCTTCTGAATTCATCATTCCTGGATTTGTAGGCAGAGACACGGCTGACATCATTGGAGTCCAGTAAAGTCTTTAGTTCAGCAATGGTCTGTGTGATTTCAGAAATGGTGTGTTTGATTTCATCTTCCTGTTTGTCTAAGACAGCCAGGTGTTTGGTGTCCGTTTCCTCCACGTTAGATTTCATGTTTCTGATAATGGTGTTTATTTCTCTGTGCAAGTCTTCTCCATGTTTGTCGATTTCTGTTGTTAATTTCTGAGAGTTTTCATTCAGAGCAGATTTCTGGACTTTGTTAATGGATGCAATCTCTTGGTATTTGGGAAAAATGGATTTCTCTAGTTCTTGTAAATCTTTTTGAATTATTTCTTTCTTGCTGTCAATATTATTTACTATTTCAATAAATATATGACCACGGTGTTCTTTAGAGGAAGCACATGTTGTACATATAGGAATGTCACATTGTTCACAGTAAAGTACACTTATGTTTGAGGAATGTTTTGGACATTTAGGAGTAGATCCTCTCTTTTCAAATGGCAGCACTTTGTGTTCTTTGGATAGATCAGAGAGATGTTCCCCCACACAGGCTTTACACAGATGTATGTGACAAATGTCACAGTACATAGGGGGGCCCGGGGTCTCACAGAGACGACACCGTAACACATCCTGGGCCCAATTACGAGAGGGATCCATGCTCAGATTCTTTGATCTATGATCTGAAAAAAAAGATAATAAATTAAATGTCTCATCATGGGATCTAAGTGGCATGCAAGATGAATACTTTAGTTAAGGCTTAACAGTCACCCGAGTCCAATCAAATTCTGTGAAACATTCTCAGAATCGCAACAAAATAATTTCATATCCATAACAAAGAAAAATGAACTGATAACTTTTGGCAAATATATTGTTCAAAAGCAGGATTCATTTGAGAAATAAATACAAAGTTGACTTAAAAACTTCATTGAGAATCAGATATGACAAAAATTTGACACACACATTATCAAATAATGTTAATAAGTCCACAATGATTTTCAGTATATTTGATCATGTGCAAACCAACGTCAAGTAAAACTCGACAACATTGTCAGGGCAATGACAAACAAATAATGCCAACAGGCCTTAATACCCGAGTACCATAGCTCTTAGATGGACCCGTCAGGGAGTCCCATGTTTGTATTTCAAGTCTAAAACTGAATCCGAGGCTCCTCTGACCGTTACACTTACTGTAATTCTTTGCTGCTTGCAAAAATCAATTCATTGAAAAAAAAGGGGGACCAAGAAAATTCTCGGATTATTTATACCCTAGCTTCAGGGTCACATTTTTTAATAATAATCACAGTTTCATATGTAATGCACACAACATGCTTAAGTTTATAGCCAGAACATACAATGAACGAGAAGACAGAGTTAAAACTGTACCGGTAAACTTGTTAATGGAAAACACATGTCCATAGGTTACCCCACAGACTCAAATTACCGTTACTTAAAATACATGTTCATTAAATGGCCTATTTGTCACCCCACCCCCAAATAAAATGCTTCAACCCAGGCCACATGTGCAGTGAATTTGACAATTTAAGAAGAGGACATTTAGTATTTAGCATTTAGTAGTCGAGGTTGACAATGGTTTTCAGGGGGTGTCAATATATAAATAGTGCCTGTTACAGAGGGTAACAGTTGAAATTGACACCCGGAAAAAACCATTGTCAACCGACGCTTCGCGTCGGTTGACAATGGTTTTCTCCGGGTGTCAATTTCAACTGTTATCCTCCCAAACAGGCACTATTTATTTTGTTATACTGAATGTCTTAATTTTAAGAAAATTTTACTGCTTTTATAGAGGAATAACGTGAATTCTACATCGAACCGTACGCGCATAATTTTCATGCATGTAACAATTTTTAATGTTAACCATTGCTAAGTGAGTTGCTAACGCTGAGGGTAATAGAAAGGATTATGAACTGCGTCTTAACCAATCAGATTTCAGTATTTAACATGAAAGTATAACAATTGAAATTGACACCCCGAGAAAACCAATGGTTTTCAAGGGGTATCAATTTCAACTGTTTAATACCCTCCCTTACAGGCACTATTTATTTTATTATCAAGATTTTTAAAATATTTTCTCTTTGTATTCTAGCTGAAGGTCTGTAGCTCCTGGTCTGAAAATTCATGTATTTCGATGGACAACTTTGGAGTTGCAAATCTATGTTTGTTAAAAAGTTGTAATTTACGGCACACAAAAAATTACCCTAAGTTTTGGACGATTAACCTTATTTTTCAGACAAAGTCTGAGAAAACAATAGTACCATTAAACTCTCCAGACAATTTACTACTGATATCGTCACTTTATTTGCCTCAGACTTTCTCTTGAACACCGTAACTGACCTCAGAAAATGAAGTATATTAAATTCACCTGCAGATCGAGAGTCGCCATTACATGTAAACAAACTGCACCATTTCACTTAATGGGGCTGGTGATGGTGTTTAAAAGAAAATCAGAGGCAAATAAAGTGACAATATCTATTGTAAAATGTCCAAGGAGTTTTTTGGAATGAAATATTTGAAATAAAATTAATTAACCAGTTCAAAACCACATGTACAATTTTTTGTGTGTGTCATGAATTGCAACTTGTTAACATGAATGCAACTGTAGCTCCAAGGTAATTCACTGTCCATGTTAGATTCAAAACTTTGATTACTATTTCTATGCCAAGTTGAATGACAGTAAAAAAGAAAGAAAAATATGATATTTTAATTTACTTTCATCTTAATTGATTTAATGAACATTTAATTAAATTTACTTTTGACAAGTCAAACACCAGAAAAGACTCCTTCCTGAATAGTTATCTCCCTTTTAAAAGGGTGTGGCCCTTCATATCAAAAAACTTGAATCCTCTTAACCTAAAATGCTTTGTGCCATGTTTGGTTAAAATCAAGACAACCCACTGATTCTGGAGAGAAACTAGAAAACTGACCAGTCAGGAAGGGCCCCGCTATGACAATTAATATAGAGAAGTGAAAAAAACTTTGAATTCCAGCCTCTTGATATTAACAATGATGAAAAATAAATGCCCGGCATAAGATGTAAAGAACTGCAATATATATAAGGTGGTAAAAAAAAAATGAAAATTATAAGTAACATCTGTATTTTTAAAATTTCAAGATAATTCCTGAATGTCCAAAAACTCTAAATAGTAACCTTGTATCTGCATAAAACAGGGATAACCTCATGTCTTATAAAAAAACTAAATTAAATGTGTATTTAAAAAAGATTTAAACAGGTGTTTTATAAAATATGCAAGCCTTCAGTGAATGCAAATACATTGTATCACCCAGGGTTGAATTCAACTTCAAAACAAACATCAGTTGCAGACAAAGGTGTTCATTAATCTTCATATGGCAGATAGAGATAAGCCTCTAAATTTTCTGCAGCAGGCAAGATAAATAATCCCAGGGGATTAATTGTTCTGCTCTCTCATCCTTTTCTTCTAAATTTACAATAAGATTTTTTTTTCAAAAATGACAGAATGGGGTTATTATCTGATTACCTGTTAAAATTAACAGCATAAAGGCAGAAAAAAAAATAAAATTAATAATTGAAAAATAAAATAGTGAAAAAGGATATCTTAATATATATCTTGATTTTAGAATTCAATAAAATTATCATAAATCATTGTGTACGGTATTTTAACCAAAATAAAGTATGAATATTATATATTTTAAATCCATATTTCAAAGAATGTACACAATACTACACATCATTCAAAATTGACCTTAACTTCAAAACAAAGTTCATTTGCAGACACAGGCAGTGCAGTAATTAATCTCAATGTGACAGATAAAGATATAGCTTAGGATTTTCTTCCTGTGGAAGGTTAATTAATCCCAAAGGAGCCTTCCAAGTATATAATAGTAACATTCTCAGCAGTTATCTCTCTTTGCCCATTATTATTATGCATAGCTAAGGAATCTACCCCTCCACCCCAGCTCCAAACCAGAAGACATAGAGAACCAAACTTAGCATCAAAATATGTATTTCTGCCTACTGAACTACCATACCAAATTTGAACTTGATTGGGCAACCATGAAAAAAGTTATTAGAAAAAAACAGAAAATTTGTGGACGGAAGAGTGACAGACGGACAGACAGAAGGATGGACAGAGTGATTTCTATAGGGCACCCGCAAATCCTTGCGGGGCCCTTATAAAAAATGTAATATGTTTACAGACAGATGAATGCCAGAAAAAAAGTGATCAAAATAGCTCACTTGCGCTTACAGCTGAGGTGAGAAAAAAGTCTTGGAGTTGGGAGTCATGAATCTATATCATAATCTTCCTACAGATGTTTCACATTAAGAATGATGAAGATAATCCTTGTGGTTTCCAGAGATTAAAAGAACTGAAAGTGCTCAAATGCCAAATGGGCATGGTCAAGATAAGAGATAAATTTCTTTTACCATTTTTAATGGACATGTTGCTTCATCAAGCTAATGTTTAATGGTCAATCAAAATCTGAATGTCAGTTGTGAAGTTTCAATTGAGAAACGAAGCTTTCAGTTCTTTGCTATGTAAACAAACCTCATGCAATATTGATGTTTACATTTGGGTTTTTGGATAGACAGTATCACATTTAAAACATAATGATGATTGATAAACAGTAGAAGTTGTTTGCTGAAGTGCATAGTTAACAAGCAGATGGACAAAGTTCTTATTCATGGTAACTGAAGTTTTCCTACATTGCGACTGATGTATTAAACAAAAAGTTACAAAGAATTGTAAGGCCTGCACCTCACTTAAAGCTCGACAGCAGACATTAACAATTTTGGTTAGATGTTAGAAATACTATAATAAAGCAATATTAATAACAAAAAAGAAACAAAACATAGCTCAAATTGTGAATATGCCCCTTTCACATAAGGTACACCACACGACGACGAAAGAAAACTAAATAGCAAAAGATCACTTGAGTGACTCAGGTGACATAAAAATGGCAAAAAAGTACAGTGTTAAAATGCAGCAATACAAATCTTTGCTATATATTGTGTAAAATTATCAGTCTGTATTACCCTTTAAGTTTAAATCACCTGTCTCTTCATTCAGTCAGTCAATGGTGATTCAATCAAGGTGTGCAACCAGAAATTATGGACCAGGCTGGCCGAATAGTATGGTAGATGACACAGACCCTGTACATGTATAATGAAGATGATATACCCGGTATCTAATAATCTAGCATAGTTCTTGTCAAAATAAACAGAAAAAGATTGAGACTTTTTAAGGAATACATAGATTTATGTAACACAAGCAATGTATTTTTCAAGGTAACACCAGATCATATGTGGTATCATTGATCATCAGTAGTTAATCATTTGTCTGCAAAATGCAGAGAGAATTGACAGAAATTGCAGCAGCAGCAGCATTTTTGGAAGTTGATATTTGAACAATTCTCTTTGTGGTGGCAGAGGATTTTTTCTTTTGCTTGAAATTTTGTGAAAATTGCCCTTTTTCACATGTTCACAGGTCCAGCACCACCCAAATGCCATTAACTACCATATATATTCAGAGACATAAATAACAGAAATTGGCAACTGATCGAAATCTCGCTGTCCCTATTGTAAAGTATTCCCAGTTTAAATCAGTGTATCTTTCAATTATTCATTAATATCGAAATACATGTATAGCTAAAAGCTATTACCAAAACATCCAAAATATTATATTTTTATGAGTCTATCTCTTATAAACAAAATTAAAAGAGGAATTTAAGGAGGCAGTTGGCTACCCGTCGTCCAAGATTTCGCCGATGTTTTATAACTGGCCAATATATTTTATATATAATTATATTAATCTTATTTTTCAATTTTTTGTTTCAAAAATTTCTAAAACCTTTGCCTTTTTTTCATGAAAACAATATACTTTGGTTTAAGATCACATCTCAGTTTACTAAAAAGTAGTTCTCAAAGTAAGGTCGGACCCGTAACATTTTCAACAACAAAACACGCTCATGGCGGAGTTGCCAATCTCTGTTATTCATGTCTCTGATATATTGAAGATTTGTAGGTTAATGTCTACCCATGCACATATTCACCAATTTAAAGGTGGGGGGGGGGGGGGTTAAATCACCTTCCCTTTGAGTGACATTTCAAGTTCTGAACCTGAAAGTGAAAATGTTGGCCATATTTACGCATTTTTATAATCATCCTTATCTGGTAAAACAAAGCTATCAGTACCATCATATATCAATAAAATGGACATGAGCTCTTTTACTACAGACTGAATGCAATAAATAGTTAAGCAATTTAGTTATTCCCCTCAAATAACTAGCCTAACCTCAGGGTTCCCTCGTCTTTCAATATTACAGGGTGTTTTGCATTAAACTGTCCCCTGTCATGTACACATTCACACCAGTATTGATGTGGACCTGTGCAATCCATAACGTCAATTATTTATTTATTAAACTTAGATTTTTTAAAACATAAGATGTATTCAAACTTGTCCAATGTAGTTATCCCGTTATTCTTTATTTCTTAGATAATGAAGCAAATGTGCTACAAGGATATCTATGGGCAGCAACTAAGCCCATGGCCCGGTTAGGGGACAAGGATCATAAATAAAGCTACTCGGTAGAGTGCTAATAGATTAAGAAGATAGCAGTTATGGCATGTATACTATAGAATTCAACTGGAGATAAGTTAAATACACACATGTATAATATGAATTCTAATACAATGACGATTTCACCATTAAATAGGTATAATATAGAGATCTACAAACCTCTCCAACTCAACATGGCGGCATTCCACCTCGTTCTCTTCCTGGTCTGGTCGTGCCTGTTTAAAATCACGTGACTTGTTTAAAATTCAGCCTAGATGTCCTACATAAACACAATCTGAACTTTCCCCCTCTTTCAATTTTAACTGGGATGTCTTGGGGTGTATATTATTATATGATGATAATTGCATATAGCCAATTGGATAACAATAGTACAGTACTGCAGTAGGCCTACAATATATTTCCGTTTTACACAAAAACTACGGCCAGCCGCATCTGAGCACAGGAGTCGGCGATTTTATCAATTTGTTGTAAATAAATGAGAAACAGGCAAAATCCTACCAGTGAGCTTCGCGAGCTCGCTAAGCATTTACAACAAATTGATAAAATCGCCGAGTCCTGGCCCCGAGGTTATAAAACTTTTTTCGTACTCGTACTCATACTCCGTACTCCGAGTATGTGCTCCACTGAGTACGACTTTAAAAACCGAGGTTATAAAAGTTTTGGAGTACGTTCTCAGCTGAGTACTATTTGGAGCATGCTCCAAAAGCCGATCGATGAAATTTTACGTCTCTGAAGAAAGACATAGAACGGTAATTCATGTAAATAGTCCTGGCATATAGGCAAACTGTACATGTATTCAGATTAATTATTTATTAACAAAATGTAACACATTATTTACATGTACATATTACCTTCTCCATCTGCAAGCATGGAGATGTGTCTGCATCTATAACTTATGAATTTTGGAGCAACAGAGACGATAAATCCAGTGTAATTGGTAAAATTATCAACAAATTGTGTTTATGTCAAATCTCTCTCTCTCTCTCTCTCTCTCTCTCTCTCATGAGACTCAGATAGTGATTCATGCATGTGATGATTAAGTGTAATTATGTTGTAAGGAACGATATGAATATAAAAGAAAGAAGTAAGAATTTACACGGATATGAAGAGAGTATTTCAACATAGAATTTAGTTCGATATATCTTAAGTCTTCCTGGCTTTTATACGATTTTAATATTTTACATGCCAGGAAAAGGTCAGAAACGACGCCAATACAAAACTGGAAAGTCACTGCCCCCAAGTGGATATCTCTTAAGATATTTAGTGAGCAGTCCCTGTATTAGGGAAAACAGGGAAGAGTTTAATTCAAAAATAGAAACATATACTTGGGAAAATCACAAAAATACTGAGAAATCCGTTTATTTTCACACTCATATAGTATACACTAAGGAAATTATATGGGTATTCCAATTTAATTGCAACATACTTAGTACTATATTTGCCTTTTAAAATTCTTGTGAGAAAAAAACGTCTAATATCTTGAAGGGGTGGGGTGGGGGTGGGTGTTGGAATTGCATCAATGAACATATGCCAAAAGCCAAGGACACACTTAAAGTTTCTCATTTTAATATTTTTGGGAATGTGCACGAGAGTTTAAAAAAATTCACTAATTGAAATATTTTTGAAATTTCCAATTTGAGGACCACGTTAAACTGAAACAACGTGTTCAAGGAAACTGTGTACTAAAGTTGCTGTACCCCTTTTTGTTTTATTGATGGTTCAAGTTTTTCTCACTTAGTCAAGGCTTGAAAATGTGTGTTTAGAATTTATATATACATACTGTGTCATTTTTAATCTTAAGTAACGTCCATTGATATTTTTGAGCAAGCCTTTTCCTATTCATCTTTAAAATTCAAAATACATGTGTTAATTTTGATGCATTTGACATAGATATTTGGTTACTTTAGATAAAAAAGGAATAGCTATATGAATTATCTAAATAGTTACTTGCTAATAAAATTAAACAATTTAAGAGATGAATATTCCCACAGCTAAGCTATATAGAGAAAAACCTCTCACATGAAAATGCGAAGAAGCTATTTTAAGTAGTACATGTATTTTCAATCGATTGCATATAATAACAATAATCCCCTTCAAATCTCTCTCTCTCTCTCTCTCTCTCTCTCTCTCTCTCTCTCTCTCTCTCTCTCTTATAAATTCTAGCTTTTATCATGCGGGTTATGATTAATTTAAGTGTTATCTTTTTTTTTTAACATAAACAAGCTTTTAATTAACCTTAAATTACCCGAATTCTCAAGCAGAATATATACGTCGATCATACTTAATGTTTTTCCATAACTGTGTATTTAAGAATAAAATTTGATGTCATAACACCAAATTTTATTTGTAGAAAGATACTAATATAATACTTAAGACTATGGGGTCACCGGGACCCACCATACTTATATTCGAGCGTTTATAATCAAATGTTAAACCAAATAATGCATTTCACCTTACGTATACTTAGACATGTCTATGCTCTCTATGTTTTAATTCGAAATAAATAATAAAGATCGTAAGGTAGGTGATGTTCCATGGTAAAATTTCTTTTATATTTGGAAAATAAAAATCAACTGGTAGATGGTTCGGAATGGATACTCTACCTTCCTGCAGTAAAATTAAAAAGAAGTTGCGGCCTATATTAGACAAAGAACACATCTAGATCTCTGCAGCTACATGTAGTATGAATGGTCACCTAGGAAGCGAAATATGTATGTCATAATTTTAAAAATATTGCCAATACAAAACTTACAAATTCGAAATATTATCTTTATGTTTACATCTAACGCCCTTTAACCTGCGTTTTAATTACTTACTGCTGATTCTTGATTACTTTCTATATTTCCAAGTAAGATTGCTTTTTGTTAACTTTCAAAATAGGTTTTTATTATCGATATTTCGAGATCGGGGGGGGGGGGGGGGACGCCGGGTGCGACCTCCTTTACTCCGCCACTGATTTACTGCTTATTCTATAAAATGTTTCCCTTTCCAAGTTTTGTGGCATGCAACATAAATGATAATTGATTAATAAGTAAGTAATAGAAAGCGTTAGACTTTTATGCACCCCCCCCCCATCCTTTGTAATGTTTAGAACTAACCTACATTTTCACTATAATCAAAAAATGGACCCAGCAAGTACATCTGATTGAAATTGATTAATAACGATACATGTACATTGATTTCTTTGTTTTAAATGATGGGGTGTAAGGGTCGTATTTGACAAAAAAACAGAATTCTTAAAAAGTCGAGCTATTCAATGGTAGTATTTTGTACGTAGTTATACATGTATATGTACATTAATTAATGAAGCAAACTATCTAAAAGTTATTTTGATAATCTTGGTTGCAGTTCGCCCTAACTCTTAAATTCAGCTCCTTTATATCTAGATATGTCATTAATAAAATGGTAAAAACTTTCCATTTTAATTCATATACATGTAAATATGATTAAATTAGAGCGTATAATACAGCAATGTTACAATATGAACAATATTATATGTTTGCACTGCATTTTATTTAGATTAAATGTCTTGAGTACGACTTTGAGAAAGCTTCAAAGCTTACTCAGAAAATCGCATTTTTGTACTCAGCCGGAGTACGAGTAGGAGTATGAAAAAGTTTTATAACCTCGACATCTTGAGTAGGAGTACGATTTGGAGCACGGAGTACGATTTGGAGTACGAGATCGTACTCACTGAGAAAGTTTTATAACCTCGGGGCCTGTTATCAGAAACATAAATAACATAATATTAAATGTCTCTGGCCGAACTGTTCATATGCAAAATATTAATCTTTATAGAATTCAACTGGAGATAAGTTAAATACACACATGTATAATATTATTTCTAATACATTGACGATTTCACTATTAAATTATAATAGGTACATTATAGAGATCTACGAGTCTACAAACCTCTTCAACTCAACATGGCGGCATTCCACCTCGCTCTCTTCCTGGTCTGGTCGTGCCTGTTTAAAATCACGTGACTTGTTAAAAAAATCAGGTCATATATAAAGCCTACAACAATCTGAACTTTCCCCCTCTTTCAATTTAAACTGGGATGCCTTGGTACAATATTTCCGTTTTGCACAAAAACCTACGGCCAGCCGCCTACAGTACTTATTATTATACTGGCGTGCGACCAGTTCTCGCCGAGTACCATTTCTCGCCAGTACATTGTGACGTCATTTTATCAACACATAAAATTATAGACGAAAAATGACGTCACAATGTACTGGCGAGAAATGGTACTCGGCGAGAACTGGTCGCACGCCAGCAGTCGTCACAAACCAGTTTATCAGAAGTAAATTGCAAGATAAAGTCATTGTGAATAAAAGTTGGTTTAAAGTAACTGTAAATCAATTAATTACTGTTCATAACCCTGACATCAGTCCTAACTGGCAACTAATAGCTGGTTTACAGTTCAAACTGAGAATGGCTGCACAATAAATGTCAGTAAAGTTTAATCTGTCTTAACCAAATCACATCTCCTTTTTTTTAGCCATCAAATGTTTTACTATGGATTCTGTCCTTATCTTTTCCTCTCTGAGCCATTAAGAATTAAAATCGGTAAAATGACAAAGACTTTTTGATCTTTGGTAAATATAGAAAACCTCCAAGCCTAAATATTGGTATTTTGAAAGTTTTCATTTCTAATCAACAATTTCATTTTCAAACTGAAATCAAGTAATCTTTGCAAAGATTCACAATTATTCTCTGGAAAGCTAATATAATTGCTTTTCCTCCAAGTCAGCTACAACTTCTATGAACATGCTGACACTTATTAGACAATGGATAAAAATATTTGAATTTAACAGCTTTCAAATCTAATATTGTACAGTATATGGTTCCATACGAGAAGAAAATCCAGCATTTCTGATCAAAAGTAAGACTCTGGTATTAAAAAAAAAAAGAAATTGTCATAAGATTGAAGACAGATTTAACTGTAAGTATGCAAAACTGATTAAAACTACATAGACATTTATAAAAATAATAAAACTAGTATATAAACATGCATTCAAGCAAGCTTCAATATTGTCAAACTAGTATCTGTCAAGTAAGATGTCATCAGTAAAATGGCTGAAGGGTGTCATATTAAAATCAAATATGGCATAAAATAGAACTTATTAATTAATATATAATTAACCTGAGCATCTGTACTCTCTGCAATATATTAATTATTACATGGATGTGTATATTCATCATACGGATTCAATAATCAGTAATTTAATTCATTACTGTTATCAAATTTACTAATTAAGTTATCTAGGTGTCTTATTTAGAAATCTGAAAATGACACAAGATTACACAGTATAATTATATGAAATTGTAATACATAACGACCGGCATGTCATCGCCGTCTCTATATTATAAGTACATAGTACCTGCTGTTCAGGACTTTCTATAGGTATATTACAGATTAATAAATAATAATCTTTGAGGCTTATAAGTTTGAAGCATGTAATTACCTAACATCCCTCTGACTTCTGCTACTCTGTGACATTTATTAGCGTCATTTGGAATTCTAATAACTCCAAGAAATTACTAAAAGTTTAATGCTCATGGTTGCATTATAATACCACTGCCTATGTTGCTTCTGATATGGTATGATCTACTGGTACATCAACACATCAACCCCTTGATATTTAAAATTTGTGCAATTAAATGTCTTCAAATTTTTTTCTTAAAAAGAAAAATACACTAATATTCTGCATCAAAAGGTAAAATAATTAAATACTGAGAAAAAAATAAAAGAGCATCTGCCATATTTGATTTCCTAAATAGGAAGTTCAACTAAGTTCAAAATGTCATCCGAATAAAGAAAATAAAATCGATGATCTGAGTTCAGAGAATCTTAAAGGTCATTTTCACAAAATGGTTAACATTTATTATTATATATCTGATGTGATTATTAAGAAGGGTCTCTTGAGTAAAAATTACATGGTCACTGAGAGTCACAAGGTCAATCAAGGTCATTCAAGGTCAATAAAGGTCATGTGAGGTCACATTGTGCTACAATGCATCAAGAACACCTACTGCATCCCATGAAAAGTAGAGTACCTAAAGTAAAACAAACACAGGTTAATTTATATCAATCCTACACTGAAAACAGGAATAAGCAATTATTATTGAAACTAAACTAAAATCTACACAAACACACACACACACTTGCAGATCTCTAGAAATAAGTACATAAGTTCAAAAATGCAAATCTCTTGAATTCAGAACATCAATAAACTTTCTGAAAGAAAATAAATTACATGCTTAAGTTATTGTCAAATATTTCATTAGGGCATTCACAGCTGGAATAAAGGGTATGGGGATGCTTATAATTTCTTTCCACTTAATCTAAATGTGCTACGTACACTAAAATCATTAGAAAAAACATTTAATAAACAATGTTATATCCACTTATTTCAATTCACACACATGCAAAGAGCAAAACATATCAATCTGCTTGACTTTACATTTAAATTTTGTTCGTTTTTAATTACCTCATATTATAGAACATATTGATATTGCCTGAACAGTTTTTTTTAATATCATACTTGAAAATTAAACTATAAGGAATTAACTTGATTTAATCTATGTTGTATGAATATAACATGACTTGGAATAGTTTACATAACTTTTCATAAACGAGCAACAATCACATATCTTTTATAAACAGTAACCTGTTGTAAGTTTAACTAATTTGTATCACAATATGACATTGATAAATGACATTAAACATCCAAATGAATGTTAATTTAACCAATATTTTATAATGCAAATAAAAACATAAAAGGATTGGACATCAGGCAGTGCCTATTTATGTACAGGCTCCGATTTCATAAGCAGACGATTGTTTTTATTGAGAATAAATTAAAAAAAAAAACATATAGAAGTTATAAAAGGCCACTTGTGACAATGAAAATTCTTACTCAGCTAAGTAAAAAATTCAACTCAGCTGAGAATTGACTAAGTTTGTTTTGAGAATTGCAATTTGAGAAAAATCTCAGCTGAGTAAATTCTTAGGATTTGAGTTTTAACTTAGGTAAAAACTTAAAGCTATTAACCTAAGTTTTATCTCAAATCCTAAGATTTTGCTCAAATTGCGTTTCTCAAATCCTATGTAAGTCCTGTCCCCAATGTACATACATGCTGCGATCACCATGAAGATCCAACAGGATCATTACCAGAGAGAATGGTATGGAGCATATGCTTAATCCTGATCCAACAACAAAGATTAGAGGTATGGACCCAGGCTCCACCGTCACCATAATTTTCAAATTCCTCAACTCATTCCTCAACTCAAATCCTTCAAAGAAAAGTGCATAAATTTGAGGTCAAACCTCAGATTTGAGGCTGAGTATTGACTTGAGGAAAGTTGGTGACGGCAGGGCCAGGACCTTCAAAATGACTGTTAAACCAAGTATGACCACTGAACTGCTCGCCAATAACAAAAGTTCAAAAGCTGCAGCGGTCTCGTAATGAATTACTGAGTAGGAATCAACTGAGAAAATCCACATTTCCGCAAAGAACCCAACAACTTGAATAGTACATATAGTAAAATTTGAAATCTTTTGGGTATTTTTTACTATTACTGGACATTATGACTTAACAAGAGGCCCAGGGGCCACATAGCTCATCTTAGCAACAATAGCCTTAACTCTGATTAAATTAGTATTACAGTATGAAAATCAAAATATCTTAACAATAAAGTAAAGTAGATCTTGCTATAAAAAATTTGAAAATCTGCCAATTTTTATCCACATATTTGTATGGTAAAATACCAAGCCCCTTTTGTTGGTGTACCAGTAAGATTTTTCTCTATTCCTATATACCCCCCCCCCCCCCTCACACACACACACACACTTTGTGGCCCCACTTTTCTCTAGGGAATCATAATTTGATCAAACTTTCATCTACAAAACCCGTGCTTTCACACAAGTTACTGCATTTTTAATTTTCAAAGATTTTTAAAGATTTTCCCTATTCATCCTTTTGTAAAATCCATTCCCCCATTGTGGCCCCATCCTACTCTAGGGAACCATGATTTGAACTAACTTGAATCTACAGTAACTGAGGATGCTTCCATACAAGTTACAGCTTTTCTGGCCTAATAGTTTTTGAGAAGATTTTTGAAAAATACCATTAAATTTTCATTAATTCTGAATTATCTCCACTTTAAAGAGGATGTGGCCCTTCTTTTGAAAAAACTTCAATCTCCTTCACCCAGTGATGCTTTGTGCCAAGTTTGGTTGAAATCTGCGAAGCGGTTCTGGAGAAGATAATGAAAATGTGAAAAGTTTACAACAAAGACAACGCAAACAACCTCAGACAACAGACAAATTTTGATTAGAAAAGCTCACTTGAGCTTTCAGCTCAGGTGAGCTAAAAACTGCGGATCATCACTTTTATGTCAACAGACTGCATTACAACAAACAACAACAGAAACAACAGATTGATCCTGGGTAGGCCAACGAGGTCAGCACCGGATGTTGTAGGTTTCTGCTGACATTGACCAACGACCTTCATCTGGAACAGCTTTGTAATTAACCCAGCGACCAAGCAATGCTGAGAACAATCCATCATGCACCGCTAACACTGTCGGCATGGCTCATCCATCATTTTTTTTTTTCATTTTTATAAATAATGTTTCTGTCGTCTGCTGGGTGAACAGACATCCAAGGAAGTAAATGTCAATCTCTCTCTTACAAAAAGATCGGAAATCAGGACAACAGATCCTTCTTTCCCCATTGCAGTGACAGCACATTTTACGTTTTCTCTTAAACTTCTCCAACTCAACAAATTTAACATTGCTTTATACAGGGGTTTTTGTCGCTGGGTGCAATGTTCACCCTTCAACACTTGCAAACAGTTTTGCAGTCGTCTTCAATTTGCCCAGACAAAGATGTGTTTAAAGAGAGATATCATGAGACATTGGAATTTGCCCAGTCTTAATTATATAAATTTGCACGCTGACAAGAAGGCAAAGGTGGTGAAAAATAAAACAGGGGTGAATATTTCCCATTATACTCTAATTTTTAATAATTTTGAATATTGATTGATTGACTTTCTTTATTAATTCCTATTCAAATTTTTTACAAACCAAACATACATTTGACGTCTATATCATTACTACGATTCAATGTCTTATTCAGAGTTCAACACACTTTTTATGACTTCCTCTTGGTGTATAGAAGAACTCCCATCTGTTTTGGGGGGTTTTGAAGCAGGGATTTACGATCCCCTTCATAAAGCCATACAACATCAAGTAGTTTGTTTATTTCTGGAACAGAACTCCAGTTGAAGGATCAGAGAGTTGCAGACATAGAAGGCCACTTCAGTTTCAAACATGCAACAATCTTTTCTTGATTTCTCATTAAAAATGTCTAATTAAACAGCTACAGGCATTTGTCTGTAGCTGGCAATGCAGCCCCCCCCCCCCCCCCCTCCCCCACCCTTCTAATTGGGAGAACATTTTCTAAGGAGCTTTGTCTTTTTTCCCTCAAGCTCTAACATATAGTTAATAAACAGCATGTCCTTTGCAAACCCTCCAATTATAAATATATATTCACTATAACTATGATAACAAAGAAAATGTACATTAATTATTTGAAGACTTACAATAATAATAGCTTGCTTTCTGGTGAGATATAAATAACACCTATAATCATTAGTCTGAGGGGGTAATTGCTTTCCATCATACCAAAGTAAATGCTACTGTGTCCTCTTCCTTATTCTACAAATTACATATCATTACTGTACAACACTGTTCTAATAAACGATGCACAAATTACTCACAATACCTATACAATAACATTTTACAATTCACAAATCATATACCATACATCTAATATGTATACCAATGTATACATAAAAGAATAGGTAGAAGAAAATTAATCTTTTTTTCCTAACAATATATATTTATTCCCCCCCCCCCTTTTTTTTTTGTATCAAGTTCTTTTTTAATTTCTTTTTTTTTTGGGGGGGGGGGGGGGGTATTTGATTCACATATTTATACTTTAAAAAAGGATTTTTTTTTCCTTAAAAGGGGAATCTCCAGTCATTTTAAATGAATATAAATAAGTCAAAAACGAATGCAACCTACACCATTCTATATAGGGTTGGTAAATATCTTTTTGTTTCATCACAATTTATCCCCTACATATTGTTTCTAGCACTTTGATTTCTCTATCAAGTACGGTACCTATCCTATCATCACAACATCAATCTTTAATGTTATGCCTCCCTTCTCTTTGTTTTCCATAAAATCTTCATAAAAGAAAACAAGTTACAATCTGTTCTTTAAAATCCAAACATAAAATGCATGTTTATATGATATTTCTTTTTTATTATTGTTGTTTGTTCCCTATATTTATCCCCTTTTAAAAAACTACCATCAACAAAATGAATGGCAATTCTGTTCCTCGTTAACCTGGAGCCTTGAAGTTTTGAAATCAGTCAAGTTTTATTGCACCCATAAACTCCTCTCTCTCTCTCAGAGTAAAGTAAAAACCACAGAGAGAAGGGATCTTCACTACAGCAAAGCAAGGGTCAGGAACGCAACAAATTACTTCGTTAAGTGACATCATCAGTGTGAAAAGAAAACCTCAAAAGAAGGACAGACAAAACAGGGCTTTATCTGAGAGAATTCAGGGTGAGGTTTCACTCAAGATCAAACTTCCAGGAATCCCAAATATTCCTCTAAATCAAAGAAAACACCACAATTAGCCCTATCACTCCCCAATCTTCAACATCTAGATACGATGTCACTGTTGTTTGCCAAACCTGTGATTAATGCCAGGAGAGATAACTCTCGTATTTTTATTAACACAGCTGACAGGTTCCCTCTTCACACACAAAAAATAAAACTGCTGCTTCAACTTGTTCTTTGCAACAATTCAAGGTGAACTCAGTTTTAAATTTAATTAAAGTTTTAATAAATTTTTGTCTTGTTTCATTTTCTAATTTTTTTAAAAATTGAATCATTTCTAATACAAAATAAATACAGTAAAACTTGTTTAGTACGAACACGGATATTGCAAATTTACAGATATAGCGAAGTCATCTTGGATCCCCAGCTATGTAAATTTAATGAATTTCTTATACGTTTATAACGAATTAAGGATATAGCGAAGTAATTTCTTAGGTCCCAGTGACTTCGTTATAACCGAGTTTTGCTGTATACTTAGATATAAGGAAATTCTAAAATGGTTTTGTAGGTAGAATTTATGTTATTTGCTTCTATTATCTTAAGCCAGTCATATGTGGCTATAAGGATCTCCAAATGTTTTAGAAAGCTTCAAATTTCTAAGAATTCCTTACAGAAGGTTTTACTTTACTATTCCTTTTCCTCGTAAAATCATTGTTTCTGAGAGAGACATTTCAGGAAGATATCAGTGCCACTGAATACAGTATCAGGAAATTGGAGGCTTATCAAAAACAGAGGAGAAGAAAAATAACAGTAATTCCTGCATTCTCAAGCTTCCCTCAGCAATACATGTAACTACATGTTAATGAGAAGAGTCAACGATAGTTTACATTCTGTCACACAAAACTGCTATCAAACAGATGAACACATGGGCTTAATTAGTTACTTCATATTAACATATGTATTTCATTTGGATGATTAAGGATAATCGTGAATATTCACACAAGGTACCTTTTTGGAGTGGGGACAGGGGTCTTTCCAAAGCCTGACTGACACACAGACAGACAGTCTGACTGACAGACAGACAATCCGACATATACACAGACACACAGACGTACAGACCCAGACAGACAGAGAGACAGACACACACAGACTTACTCTGTTGGTGTAGGCCAGTTCCATGGACTCACTGCTCAGCTTACATAGGGCATCAATCAAATGGTGGAGAGCGACTTCATCAAGGTATCTGAGGAGAATAAAACCGGGTACAATATATAAGTAGTTCATGACGTCAACATGAAAAATTGATCCAGAGATATATAGAGGATATCTATATTGTGTGATTTTATATTTGCTTTATCCAACGAGTTGAAATGGTGTATATATTCGCGAGGCTTTCCGAGCGAATATAACCATTTCAACGAGTTGGATAAAGCAAATATAAAATCACACAATTATAGATGTTCTATTTATCTCATACAATTTGATTTATATTATGAAGCTTTTGAGACAGTCCCTTGTGTGACCCGGTTTTTTTTTTTCAAAGATTAAAAACGATGATGCAACGTTGTGTTATGCGGCTATAGTGACCTTGCGCAATACAATTTAGTACGTCATTCCTGAGATAAATCTAACTGTTTTAATGTAAAGTTTCACTGAAATAAACCTTAAAATAATTTTTTAGCTCTAGATAATTTTTCTTAGAGCTTATTCACTTGATTAAATGGAAATTCCGATTAGAAGACTTGAATAATCAAGTTTGTTGACATACACAAAGTTGTGAATGCTCGTTAGTTTGAATTGACTCGAACGAGGAACAGTTGTTGATGCATGATGTTTATTAAAACAAACACTAGGCTAGCCTTATGATTCAAAATTGAAAATAGTGAATAAGGATGCTTAGCCTACTGGTGGTGGAATAAAAGTCTCATGAAACATTATTTCGGTAAGTTCTTGTATATGAACACAACCAGAGCGCTGTTTTCATCGCGTCGTCAGGATGAACTCCTTGATAGTTAACATAATTTGTAGTTTTATATACTTCACAAAGCACATTTTGAAAGTTGGAAGTGGGCTAAATTTATAAAAAAAACTTGACAAACAAGAAAAAAGGGTCTTGTGGTTACGGTTATGAATAACTTTGCAAAAAAGGTGTGGGGGGGGGGGGGGAAACCCCCCCCCCCCCCACTCACAATAGCCCCCCGGTTCCGACGCCTGTGCGACGCAGTTATGTGTTTTCCTTCATATTTGTAATTTAAATCTTTGACAAAATCAATTTTATATTAATTTTTGTAGTAGATATAGTTATGTTGAAAGTACTAGCAAATCTTCGAAAATAGGTCACTGAAGCGTTGAACATGTTGAAGCGAGGGGCCGTGTCAAAAGTAGTTCCGACCGGAAGTATTTGATATAGCATCACCCGTGTGATATAGCAAAGGTTTATCACACGGGTAATATACACCACACGTATGAGATAAATCTAGATCTCTAATTTTAACATTTCATTCAGATATCTCTAAATTTCGGACATTCATCTAGATATTTCTAAATAACTATTAACTCTTTTTCAGATATATCTGAATTCTCAAAATCTTGTTTACAATGAAAGATCATCCGGATGTCTCAAAAGTTTAACTATAAACAGAACATCCAGATATCTCTTTAACAATTCATTGATATCTCAAATTTATGATGAAGGTTCATCCCGATATCTGAGGAGTACAGAGTCAAGTATTCAAGGATTGTATGAAGGATGGATAAGACTGCATAATAAATGACAACCACAGCCTACTACGTGCCCTTTTCATATGGGAGGATATCATAATACAGATAAAAAAATTAGCTCATCCCTCCCTAATCCTGACACTATAACGCCCCCCACCCCTTCTTCGCCCAAATACATTTCAAAGAAGTCGTACTGTGAACTCTCAAAGAGTCTGGACAACATGGATGCCAGGACTGGTAGATCGGACATGACGGCCGTGGTGATCACTGCGTTTGAACTATCAGAGATCTGCTGACTAGCTTTTAAGCTTCCTCCTGCTGAAGGTTTCAGACCCAAAATCCATACCAAGTGCTGAAAATAAGGGATATTATAAAATAAATTGTTTTTTAACTTGATAACAAGTTTTTTAAGTGAAAAATTAAATAAGATGGTGATGTTTGAGATCTTTGTGGTCCTCATTAATTTACCAATAACAGATGTATATTTACATTTTTTTGAAGTTCAAGGATTTAATTGTAGCTTAAACTATTTTATTTTTAAAATTTTAAGCGTAGTTTATTTCATACAATTCTCTTAATACTAAGCCCCTCTACGTCTTTATGTTGTTGTTTTAATTCTCTTAATACTAAGCCCCTCTACGTCTTTATGTTGTTGTTTTAAAGATTGTGTAACAGTTATGCAATTATCACTGTCCATTGGTCATAAGTTATAGGTCACGTGACCCCTTATCTTTCGATGGTTCCGGACAGCGTCAGTACCAAGCTATTATTTACCTTCATTATCAAACGGATTTCTCTTTAAATATCGATCATCCGGATTTATTGATTGTGTATATACTTCCAGTGAACTTTAATGATACTATAATCGATGTTATTTTCGGACGATGACTTTCTGTTTTTGGTGAATGACGGATTTTAATCGATCGTTTGTGAAGAACAATGGCGACCAGAAAAAGTTCCAAGAGACAGAAAACTTCAGGCAACTCTCTTGACATGAGTAATTATTTAAATTGGCCTGCCGGTACCCTAAGAGAAAAACTGTCAGAAGTGAATATAAGTGCCGCTTCAAACTTCCCTATATCTGTTTTAAGAAAATTGTATGTGGATAATGTATTAGGTAACGCGTCTACAGATGAAATCCGGACCGTTCCTGTTGTTTCTACAGACAATTCTGTTCAATCGAGCCTTCCATCGACTAATCAGCAAAGTCCACCAAGCTCAACGCAATTCGCCGAACAGCCAAGTTCATCAAGCCCACAGCTATTAGCCGAACAAGCCTCTACCGACAACACGACTTTGGGTATACGTACGACTTACCAAAACAGTGCGACTTCCGGTTCGCAAAACCCATCAACAACTGACTCCAGTTCCCCAGCAGTTATCGAGTCTTTAGTACACACAGTACAGAGTCTACAAACTATGGTTTCTAGTCTAACTTCACTGATCACGACTAAGGAAACCAACCTGAAAAGTTCTCCTGCTTTTAACTTGCAGGAGTACTATAAGTCGGACGTAATCAGTCATACATCGAGGAAATTCGGAACACACCCCGAAGACCTGCCCCAAATGGAATTGATTTCAAACTCCTTAAGGAAGCAAATACTAGAAGGTAAGGACGTCAACCTCGCTTCATTACTCATACCTTACTATGAAATCCGCGAATCTGAGAAAGAAAAGACTGAGAAGGAGGACAGCAGACTGAAAAGAAATCTTACAATTGCTGAATTTCTCACTGCTTTTGGAAAATACAAACGCACTATGTGCCAGGCCTTTCCAAACCGCAGGGACGAACTTGATCACTATGAAGCTATCATAGTAGATCTGTACAACATATATGGAGAACGTTTTTATGAGTATCATAAACTCTTTTCCTTAAGAAGCGCGAGTGCTCTGGCAGTCCACAAGATTAAAGTAGATTGGTCTGTGAGAGACAGAGATCTCGTACAGTTGATAGCCTCAAGATCCAAATCCTGCTCCATATGTTCAGAAGTTTCACATGACTCTAAGTTCTGTCCACAGCTGCAAACCAGTTCCGTAGAAAATTCCTTCCAACCTACCAATATAGATAGGCATGGCAGAAAGAGGACCATACATAACGGACAGGAAATTTGCAACAATTTCAACTCGTCAAAAAGATGCGGGAGAAATAATTGCCCCTTCCTTCATGTCTGTAGCATATGCAAGAACAAAGATCATTCTTTCCTAACTTGTAATCTGAAAACCAAACCAAAGAATGCTGCATCTTCAAGTACCAATCAAAAGTGACTATCCGTCCGAGCGACATCGTGCTGCACTATAAACATCAAACAGTTGAAATTAGAGCTTCAAAACCATGAAAATCAAAATTTTGTTTCATATATTATCAATGGCTTCATTAATGGATTCGATACGAAAGTACAGGAAACAAACTTGAAAATAAGGGAATGCAGAAATTTGAGATCAGCTCTACAGAACGTGGATACAGTTGACGAACTATTATCAAAAGAAGTTGAAAAGGGATTCCTTGCAGGACCTTATAAAGCTCCTCCCTTTGAAAGCTATCGCGTGTCTCCTCTCGGAATTGCCGAACACAAGTATTCAAAAAAGAAAAGGCTTATCATGGACCTTTCTGCTCCTCACAACAATGACACTCACCCCAGTATAAATGAACTCATTGATAGACAGGAATGCTCTCTGTCTTACGTGAAAATAGATGATGCTATCAAAATAATCGTTCAATGTGGGCAAGGCGCCCTGATGTGCAAGACTGATATATCCGACGCCTTCAAACTTGTTCCAATACTACCATCCCAGTATCATCTCTTTTGTGTGAAATGGAGAAATTCATACTATTACTATACTCGTTTGGCGTTCGGATGTAGATCAAGCCCAAAGATCTTTGATCAGTTTTCTCAAGCAATTTGTTGGATAGCACAAAACAATTATAAAATTGAATATATTCTTCATTTGCTCGATGACTTCCTGACTATAGACAAACCAGATTTCCATGCGGATAGGACCATGGCCCTCCTGACTATGATATTTAAGAAATTAAACGTTCCAATTGCTCAACATAAAACTACAGGCCCGGATACCGTCGTTGAGTACCTCGGAATCATATTAGATTCTATGAATATGCAAGCTCGACTTCCTCCAGATAAAGTTCATAGAATACGAGAAATGTTAGAAACCTTCTGTGTGAAGCAAAGTTGTACTAAAGGAGAACTTTTGCAACTCTTAGGGCATTTGAACTTTGCTTCTCGTGTCATAGTACCAGGAAGATCATTCGTGTCCTATCTCCTGTGCCTAGCCTCTTCAGTGCGAGAGCTCCATCATCACATCCATCTGACCGCAGAGTGTAGAGAAGACATCAGAATGTGGAAATTATTTCTGGATCAATGGAACGGCATATCATTCTTCTATGATATAGAAAGAACTCCAGCCAATAGCATGCATTTATATACAGATGCTTCATCTACAGTAGGATTCGGGGGATTCTTCAACGGTCATTGGTTCTGTGACAGTTGGCCAGAAAAGTTACCAAAGGAATCAGACAGGGAAATATCTATGGCACTACGTGAACTCTACCCTATCGTTGTAGCTGCCATTCTCTGGGGAAAATATTGGTCTTCAAAAAGAATACTTTTCTATTGTGATAATGCAGCTACTGTAAATATTATCCAAAAGGGAAGATCTAAAGTCCTCAGTATTATGCAATTGATGAGACGGCTAACCTGGTGTTCAGCTAAATACAATTTTTGTATATATTCTGAGTTCCTTCCAGGCAAAACTAATGTAATTGCTGACGCTTTGTCTCGATTTCAGATGAACAAATTCAGAAGACTAGCTCCCCAAGCAGACAGACTACCTCATCCCTGCCCACCCATGGTGGATATTCTCTGGAACCCTCCCACAGAATTAAAGAGCTGATGAAAGACTCTGTGTCTGGTTCAACTAGAGCTACGTATAATTCCGGTTATCAAGCCTTTCTAAAGTTTAACCGTATGAACAACCTGTGCGACAATGT
Source organism: Magallana angulata (assembly GCF_025612915.1). Taxonomy (NCBI): domain Eukaryota; kingdom Metazoa; phylum Mollusca; class Bivalvia; order Ostreida; family Ostreidae; genus Magallana; species Magallana angulata. The sequence goes on from NC_069118.1 coordinate 54,322,272, forward strand.
GTCAGAATCTACTTTAATGCAATTCGTCACCTACTGCTACGATTCCATGCATCTGTCATACCAAACCATCAAAATTTATCTATGTGGGATCCGACATCATCTTACCCTGCTTAGTAAACATAATCCATTCACCGATTCAGCAGAAAATCTATCAAGATTGCACATGCTACTGAACGGAATTAAAAGACAAAGTCAATCTTTCCAACCAAGCCGACAACCGATTACTTTCCCAGTATTAACTGACTTGTGCAACATACTTCAAAATGGAGTTTTTTCAAAATACATGGATACGTTGATGACAACAGTGTGTGTAGTCGCTTTCTTTGGTTTCCTTAGATGTGCAGAATTTACATGCAAAACATCTTTTGACCCTTTCGTGAATTTGTGCTTAAATGATGTGCAATTTTACAACGACCATGCTGTTCTGTTTCTTAAACAATCCAAGACCGATCCTTTTCGAAAAGGAGTTGCAATCAAGTTGTTTAAAAATCATACCAAGTTGTGTCCGTTCGAACAACTAAAGAGCTACTTGTATGCAAGAAACATCATTTTCGATCCAAAAGTGCATATTCCCTTGTTCATAACAGAGAATGGAAGTGGCCTCAATAGGTGTAACTTTTTGTCTATGCTGAAGGAAATTGTAAAGCGCACCAACCATGCCGACAGCCACATCACTGGACATTCATTCCGTATCGGTGCTGCCACATCTGCAGCAAAAGCGCGAATCGAAGATCATCTCATCAAATCCTTAGGAAGGTGGACTTCCGACTCTTACGTGCGATATATTAGAACACCAGACTCTGCTATTAAACATGCTCAACAGTCTATGATCCATGTCAGCTGACTAAGTGCCTGAACATGTAAACCTTGTTATTTAGCACCTTCAAGATTACGTTCTTATTGTATATTGTAAACTACGTAATACCATTATTACTTTACCTGTTTAAATTCTGTGTTTTTATACTGTAATACATACACTATATATCTCGCTAAGTCTTTGTTTTATTCGTATGTATTACCATGGCGTAAACGTTATAAATACTTATGGGGCACTCAGTCACTCATGTTTACTAATCGTTCCTGAGTTTTGGCCTTATTATTGTCATAATTTCCCCACTAAGAATTTATAATCAGCTTAAACTTGCATAGTTGTACATTTTATAGCAGAGTTTACAACTTCCGTTGTTGCAGTACACACGTACTGGGGAATTTCTACCATGTGGATCTTCCAACTCTGTCTTGCTGGGTTCAACAATTTTCGTTGTGGCGATGTCTCATACATCGGGAAGATTCTTCCATGAGGATTCTTCAATCCAGCAAGTCTCTCTACTTATACATGGGTGACTGAGCCAGTTTTGTCCATAATTTTATGTTTGCTATATGATTTTTTATGTATGCCTGTTGTATGTGTTTTAACTATCCAATTGTCATCTTTCTATGCCGGAATGTTTATATAAACTATTCTGAATCTTCATACTTTTGTTTTGTATTGTAAATAAATTGTAGCTTAAACTATTTTATTTTTAAAATTTTAAGCGTAGTTTATTTCATACAATTCTCTTAATACTAAGCCCCTCTACGTCTTTATGTTGTTGTTTTAATTCTCTTAATACTAAGCCCCTCTACGTCTTTATGTTGTTGTTTTAAAGATTGTGTAACAGTTATGCAATTATCACTGTCCATTGGTCATAAGTTATAGGTCACGTGACCCCTTATCTTTCGATGGTTCCGGACAGCGTCAGTACCAAGCTATCCACCACCATCCCCGCCTCTCTTCCAAAACAAATACGCCATGGTAATGCCAAACTGGTTCAGCTCCAGCATACTCTTATTTGTCAGCCTTATTATTGTCATAATTTCCCCACTAAGAATTTATAATCAGCTTAAACTTGCATAGTTGTACATTTTATAGCAGAGTTTACAACTTCCGTTGTTGCAGTACACACGTACTGGGGAATTTCTACCATGTGGATCTTCCAACTCTGTCTTGCTGGGTTCAACAATTTTCGTTGTGGCGATGTCTCATACATCGGGAAGATTCTTCCATGAGGATTCTTCAATCCAGCAAGTCTCTCTACTTATACATGGGTGACTGAGCCAGTTTTGTCCATAATATTATGTTTGCTATATGATTTTTTATGTATGCCTGTTGTATGTGTTTTAACTATCCAATTGTCATCTTTCTATGCCGGAATGTTTATATAAACTATTCTGAATCTTCATACTTTTGTTTTGTATTGTAAATAAATCACACAAAATATTCCTAAGTTGTACTAGCTCCTTCAATGAAAAAGAGCAACATTTACAGAGAAAGCATTGTTTGAGGTTTTGGATGCCCTCACCTGTAAGGTGGTCAGCACGAGATGCCAGGCTGTTCCAAGGACCCCCCCATTACAGTGGGCCACCGACAGCAAGGACCGCATACACTGGATATTCTTGGCTGTCAGCTGTAAATCAAAACATATGCTGTAAATTGAGTCAGATTCATATACACTGTAAACAAAATCTGTTGCATTTCAGCTACAAACTAACTTTACATACTCCAAAATCTCTGACATGTATTTGCATTGACATCAATCATTTAACCATGAAAACTGCATGTAGCTTCCTAATTAAACATGAGGAAATATAATCTGTGTAAAACCACAAGTACCCTTCAACATTCAAGTTTGTCAAACAGAATAAAAAAAAAATTTATTCTTTTTTAGCCTGGTTTGACCGGTAAACAACTAGTTTCGTAAAACACAGAACAAACAAAAAAACAATAAAGATTATCAGAAAAATGAGACTGTATTCAAGGGTCGCCTCTCTTGACATTCCCATTGGCAACTGCTAAATATAAGTTTGACTGCATTCTACATTGTAATAAATTCACATTATGATTCCTTATTCTTCAGATTTAACATATAACAGCAGAACAGCAAAATTTGGTATTAAATCAAAGTATTTTTCAAAATCCATTGAGTGAGGCTGGAAACTTTATATATCATTGCTGCAGCCAAATAATTTTAATGATTAAGTGTGTTTCTTTTTTAAACATTACGTCCTTATACACACTCAATAAAGCATTCTGATTGGTCCTGATGAGGTAAATAGAAGTTGTTACCATGACTGGCCCCTGGTGAGCCCCAGCAGGAAGTGATGCTGTAGGTAATGGCGTTCCCACGGCAACCACCTGGCTTCGCTCCGCTGACTCTGTTGCTAAGGAAGCTAAATCTTGACTAGAGGATCTAGAGTGATCTGTTTTAATTAAAAGAGAAAATAAATTCATTGATACTGCCTATCAGATTTAGAGAATGACAGTATAGTAATTCCAAGGTCTTTTTTGTACAAAAATATATGATTTTAGCATCATGTAATAAAAATAAATAAAATGTTAAGTATATTTTCTTCTAACTTTCAAGATACAGTAGTAGTTTATATAATTCAATCAAACTTTCAAATTCTATCAATTAGTACTTTTTGATATATTTTAACACATTCATCTATTACATGAAAGATGGCACTTTAAATTGATTCATCTGAGAGAGAAAAGATCAAGCACTTTTTCCTGAGAATATTATCAATATCATTGTGCCCCCTACAGTAAATGTGGTGTTTTATGAATATCCACAATGTACATGAGAGGAAACTTCGATCAGACCGACAGTGACGAAAGTAGTTGATACCCAGGGTACGAATGCCGAGAAAACTTATTTCAGAAGGCTGAATGGTCTACAAATTACCCATCAGATCTGCTTTAAACTTCTAAACATGGTGTACTTTACCATAAACTATTATAAAATAAAGAAATAAATCCAAATATTTTGGCTTTAAGATTTAATATTTTCTATATCTGAATATGTGGTTCTTCGTCTAAAGGAGGATAAATATAGCCTGAAAACGACCACCGACCAACAAAAACGCCCTCTCTAGTCAAACACACTGATGAAGAAGACAATACTTGATCCTCACCTTTTGACTGCAGCCCTGGGTTCTGTGCCGCTGCTGTTGAGTTAAGGATGGTGAGGGTGTAGTGAGGGGGGAGGGAGGCCTTACATAGGGCGGTGATGAAGGCGTCCCGGGGGGTGGTCATCTCCAGCTCCCCACACAGTTCCCCGAACATCTTCCCTCGGTGGCGCTCTCGTCAGTGCTGGAGTAATAAAGAGCAGATTGGTTATATTCAATATTTGAAAAAAAAGATATGAATTCAATCTATGGGTTTTTTAAGTTAATTCTATGGTTTATGTAATAGATGCACATAGGTTAAGGAGACACTGCTGATTGAAAAAACAAAAAAACCCGTGGAAAAAAAAAATCCCATTGACTGTTGGACAAAATTTTATCCACAGTATTGTAACTTTGATGGCCTTTTAGTCTATGAATACAATTGGTACCTTTTCTATGGATATTGATGACAACATCAGCTGTCAATGGGTCATACAGACATTTATTCTGGACTACATTTATAAAAGGAGTTACTACCCTTTAATATAGCACTTGACATACCAGTAAATAATATGGTACATGTATAAAACTTGTTTTAATGGAGTGAATTGTACAAGGAATAACCAATGCTTACCTTATTTCATGCATTGACAATTATTCACATAAACATTTGAGTAGAATTATTCACAAAAACGTTTATTCTGGAGTATTTTTTTTGGTTAAAATTTAATATCTAAAAATGTATAATGTCTGGCAATAGTTGATTTTTCAGATGAACTAGGTTTACAGTAATCTCGGAACCCGAGGATTACCTTGCGTCCAGTAAGAGAGATAGCGCAGCCAGTAATCCGCACCACGACGAATTAATCAACTCCTCGTCAAGTCCACGCTCCTCCGCTGAAAGAAATAAACACATATTAGACAAATAGACACAATTTTCTTCTGAAATAAACACATATTAGACAAATAGGCACACTTTTCCCGTGTCGTCTGATTCCATCATACGTTTTATTGCAAGTTTTCCATCAATATTACCCCGTACAGCATGTATATCTTGAAACAGTACATTATGCACAAAATGTATTTTTAAAATTTTGATATTTTGGTAATTCAATTTCGATGTACATTTGTGATTGAGGAGTAACCAAGAGTTCCATAAATTCTACACCATTACTTTCTGGACTACTGTGAAATCATTAGATTTCGTGGTGGCTTAATTTTCGTGGAATTCCTGGGTACCTCTCATCCATGAATCAACATCCTCCATGAACTGATAAATTAGGGTAACAGAATCATATATTTCCTTTTGAAGGTATAAGAAAATAATGAAATTACCTCCCCACGAACCTGTAACATTTAAGCGATCCACGAAAATTGGCCCTTACAAATTGTAATGATTTCACAGTAATTTACTTTCACCTCAAATTACCGGTACTGTGTGTACAATTCCATACTCCTGTTTTGATATTTGGATAATTAGATAAGGCTGTAAATTCTGGAGTCTCATCAAACAGTTCCTTATATTGTTGACCATTACTCTCTGGATCACTATTTTACTCTCACTATCATTACTACATGCATAAGTACTGTTCTAGAGTACTATGGCTACTCCTATTTTGATAATTCAGTAGGGCTTTAAGTCTTTGAGTGAGGGGCATCTGAGAGTTCCTTATATAACAGACCAAAACTTCTACATTCCTCAGTTACTCTTACTCCCCTGACATATCCTTCTTAATTGCGTTAGTTTGTGACTATTTACTCTAAGTACTCACATTAGTACTGTTCCATAGTACTGTAATTCATACTACTTGTACTCACCCGATATATTCTTTTTGATTGAGCTAGTTTGTGACTGGTTTTCATTGACTGGTTCTCCCTGCACTAGAATGCGGACACTTTTAACGACCTCTAGCAGGCAGTAGAAGGCCAAAGAGAGGCCGTAACCATCGGCAATGGTGGGAGGGTCCACTTTATCTAGCATCTCCAGACTATGGGATTAAAATTCAACTCATATCAGAGAACAAAAGAAAGTCACCAATTCCTAGGTATTCAACATTTAGTTATTGTGATTTCAGATTTTGTAGCAGCAGTTACAATTATGAATTAGAAAATATTGACTACTGTAGATTCCTAATTGAATGCAAGAAATTCATATCCGCGTAAAATCGTAAGCAGCACATCATGCAGATTCTAAAATCTCGCTTTTATTTTTTGGACCAATGGACACTCACATAAAATATGAAACTATGATAAAAATTTGGTGTTTTTTAAATTTTAAATTCTCATCAATTGATGCAAAAAAGTGGAATTGCAAAATAAAGTCCTTGCATAAAATAAGGAATCTACAGCTGTAACAAGAGACTTCGTAGCTGTATGTACAGATTCAGTCAGTGACTACTCACTAAGTGGGTCTTGCTTGTCCTGCAGGGACGGTGAACACTATGGGGATCCACACCCCCCTATACATGAAGGCTGCCTGAGGGGTCACACCCCCACCCACAGGCAGACCTCCAACAAGAGCAGGAGGGGTTCCATGAGTGTCCGGGGTTTTGTTACCTGTCAAAAACAATGAAAGAGGACACGTAAAAATAAAGGTGTTGATGAAAACAAAGACAACTAGACAATAACTAGTACAAAAATGAAAAGTCAGCTAGCATTTTCTCAATTTTAATCAAAAGATGAATTTATTGTCCTATTAATTAATAAAGTTGTATAAGTGATATATGAACAATAAGTCATTAACTTCAATGAACTTCAACAGGTAGGAACAGTGCATTTGTTTCAAAAGATGCAATAGCATTGAATTATCTCACCTGTAGTGGTTGTGCTTAGGGAAGGGTTCATAAACTGAGACTGAATATAGGTCCCCACGCCATTCACGATGTCCCGGAAAATCTTGGTGGAGTGGAGCTTCATGTCGTAACTCTGTGTGAAAGACCTGTAAAAGACAAAGATCAGCAAGTCAATAAAAACAGACAAGTAACTTCTCTCTCTCTCTTCTCTTTCTCTCTCTCTCTTACATTTGTAAGTCTGGCTGTACACTATAAAGCTTATTAAAGCCCATTAAGAGCCATCTCTCTCTCTCTCTCTCTCTCTCTCTCTCTCTCTCTCTCTCTCTCTCTCACCTCAGTAAGTCCGGCTGTACACTAAGCTTATGAAGCACCTCCAGAGCCAGACATCTCTGCCAGTTGGGCTTCTCTGAATCCAAGAACTTGACCAACAGAGACAAGAAGATCTCACATTCTGTCACCTACAAAAACAAAACCATAGAATAATAATACCGCTAAAGCATAATAAGGACATCCTACAAGATAACAACATTGTAAGCTATTATTGTTTTGAAGAACAAAAGTTATATAGAACATGGTTGGAATCAATCAAGGTTTTTTTAACATTAGCTCTATTCATGACCACATTTTTTATAACGTACAAAGTATGTGGCAATTTCAAAAGTTATGATGATGATTAAAGTTGTAAAAAGAAACTTACGGCAGTCCAAAACAAATACAATCCCCCCCAAAAAGGGAAGGAGCATAACATTACATCACCTTTATATCAACAACAGAAAAGTGATTCCTGCATAAACTTTTCAGAATCTGCTGTCTACATGTTACTAAATAATTGATGATCTGCCAAATACAAATACTTACCAGAATACAGAAATAATGTTTGATCAGGGCACAGACGATTCTGAGGAGCCTCATGACTATGGGGAAGAATGGTCTCTCCACCGGGGTGGGGGAGGGGGGAGGTGGCATTCCCTGGCGGTACTTCAGGCTCGGGGAGAAGAGCTTTATGACCAGTGGGCACACCTTCTCCTTCAGCTGGAAGCTGAACTCTTTATGCTACAAAAATAACAACAGACCCAACTAAACACAGAGTCTACATAACACACTGAAAACATCATCTTGGAGGCTTATGATGAAAATGGGTAAACAAAAGACTGATAGAAATTAAATGCTTTCAATCTACCACCATATCTATGACATATTAGAGACATAACTCATTTATAATCTCATCTGAACAATTTTTCTCGAACAAGCATGAGATAGTTTTATATATGTCATACTGTTTCTCATCAATATAAAGATAACAATAAATTAATGGTGATACCTTAGAACAAAGTTTACCTGTAGAAATATTTGTGGAAACGCGGTTAATACGGCCTCCAGCAGCTCCAACCCAAAGGTGCGGGTCATCTCAGTCATTCCAACCAACCAAAATGGCTGATCAGCATTCACCAGCTGACAGAGGTCCTACAAATACATGGTAAGAACACATGGTTACTAGCAATAGAAATACAAGTGATACATTGGGGTTAGGTGGAGAAAACATGATGGAAGATGAGGCTTATTGAGCCCTCTTCATCCTCTGGACCTCGGCTCATGTATTTTGATTTTTTCTGCAACAGTCTACAAAAAATATATATTTGGTGGATATAAATAATTGGAGCAAGTTTCACAAACTCTCATTGGTTTTCACACCAGTTGGGTTCCAAAATTTCTCCTCTATTTCAATTTGAAAATTTAAAGTTACAATTGGAGGATACTTCACACACAGTTATAACACATGTATAATAAATACCTGAGAGATTTACAAACAACCAGTGATTGCAGATATTTATCATTACAAACCATATGTCAATACATATACATGTATCTTTATACTACTGATATTGAATAGAATTACTTCTTGAAAGCAGAATTTAACTAATTGCAGTTCAGTTGTAAATCAACCATTTATATGAATATGAAATGGCACATGAAATATTTGGTTCACAGGTTCCACGGAAAGGGCGGTGGTAAAGGGTGACTCCACTTACCTGGAATAACAGGTAGGCATCACCTGCACAGGGGCGCAAGGAATGCGGCGGGGTCTTACTGTGGTTCTTCAGCTCCTCTAGACTCACTTCACTTGTTGAAGCTTCATTACAAAAAATAAAAGCAAAGGGAGAGATTACTTTATTATTTACAATTATAATGTAACAACAAACAACGGTGTATAACAGTAATAATGTAACAACCAACAACAGTGTATAACAGTTATAGTGTAACAACCAACAACAGTGTATAACAGTTATAGTGTAACAACCAACAACAGTGTATAACAGTTATAGTGTAACAACCAACAACAGTGTATAACAGTTATAGTGTAACAACCAATGACAGTGTATAACAGTTATAGTGTAACAACCAATGACAGGGTCCACATATCATTTTCGCAACTTGACAGCATTAAATTTTTTATTTTTTTAATTAGATACCCTATAGGAGCTTTTAAGCTATTCTTTTGGCTATTTTAATCAAAAAATGTATAGATACATATTTATCATTTATGATTTTGGTAATTTAAAGTTGCTTTTGTTAAAATTACTAGCCTATATGCCTCTGAATCAAAATTCAGCAATTATAGCTTAAAAGCTGTATTTGACTTTCATTGCCAAATACACAAAAATTAGCACCCTTTGAAGAAAAAAACTAGTAAATGAGTACAAATTCTCTCATGTCCTATTACTGTCAACATAAATTTTAAAGGACAGAACTGCATAGGGGATAAACAGAAACATAATTTTAAATATGGTAAAAAAAAGTAGAAATGTTGTAACTGATTTATTTAAAATTCTAAAAATTTATGGAGCCTTTATTATTAAACCGTCAAGTGCAAGACTGACCTTGAAGTGGAACTTTATCCTCGGTGACCACTCTTTCAAACACACAGCTGACCAAGTGTTTAATGGTGGCCGCAGCAGTATTTATCGTTGTACTGTCCTTGGTAAAATGAAGTCGAAAACAAAGAACTAAAGCCTAAAAAAACACAAAGTAATCCACTAATGTGTCATCTTGCTGCAAATGGACTGGTAATTAATGATTCTTATCATCACGGTTTCTAAAATCAAGAAATGATCAACCGTTTTGTTTTCAAAATACCAACTCCAGAAAAGTTTTAAAGTTAAGCCTAGAATAAGTTATAAAAATGTAAATCAGTGAGGTTCAATTACTCAATTCTGTTTTAACTTTAATCCTTAATTGAAAACTGTATGAATCTAAGATTAAACCTCAGCTTTGAGTCTGACACTTTAGATGAGGAAAGTTAGTGATGGCAGGGCCAGGTCTATTTGTTGAATTGTGAGATTATTCATTTACCTTGGCCACTGAGTCATGTTGTACCACAGAGTTTGTGGTGATCAGAACTATAGCTGAGTTTGAGCATCCTTACCTTGGCCAATGAGTCGTGTTGTACCACAGAGTTTGTGGTAATCAGGATTATGGCTGTCTGTAATAGTTTGAGTTCCTCTAGTCCTGCTTCCATTAGATTCCATAGCATGCCCAGTATATTGTCAGCCGCAGTCTATAATCACACAGCCATAAATGTTTTTAAATTTACACACACAGATACAAAATTTTACAAATGAAGTTCATGCATTAAAGCCTTCCAGATTAAGGACTTAGGTTGGTTTTGATATACATGTATATTAATGAAAAATGGTCCCCATGGTCAGAAACTTTGTCAAGCTCACATGTATACAAATTCTGGGTTTAGCTAATGAACTGTCTTGGTCTTGTGAATATTCTTTTTTTTTTCAATTCAAAAACTAAGAAAAAGTGAAATTTGTTCTTGATTTTCTGAGGCATGAATACAAAGGATCATGTTTTGTTGATGTATGCTACTTTGTGATCATAAATAGGCATTCACTCGATTAGTGAGATTTCCAACTGGAATAGGTCATCAATAATTCATTTAACCAAAGGGATGTTAGGTTGAGTTGGCCAACAGTAATTAGAGCTAGTATAGAAGCCTAAAATGGCCAACAGTAATTAGAGCTAGTATAGAAGCCTAAAATGGCCAACAGTAATTAGAGCTAGTATAGATGCCTAAAATGGCCAACAGTAATTAAGAGCTAGTATAGATGCCTAAAATGGCCAACAGTAATTAGAGCTAGTATAGATGCCTAAAATGGCCAACAGTAATTAGAGCTAGTATAGAAGCCTAAAATGGCCAACAGTAATTAGAGCTAGTATAGATGCCTAAAATGGCCAACAGTAATTAAGAGCTAGTATAGAAGCCTAAAATGGCCAACAGTAATTAGAGCTAGTATAGATGCCTAAAATGGCCAACAGTAATTAAGAGCTAGTATAGAAGCCTAAAATGGCCAACAGTAATTAGAGCTAGTATAGATGCCTAAAATGGCCAACAGTAATTAGAGCTAGTATAGAAGCCTAAAATGGCCAACAGTAATTAGAGCTAGTATAGATGCCTAAAATGGCCAACAGTGATTAAGAGCTAGTATAGAAGCCTAAAATGGCCAACAGTAATTAGAGCTAGTATAGATGCCTAAAATGGCCAACAGTAATTAGAGCTAGTATAGAAGCCTGGCTGCGAGTTTCCAACCAATGGGGAAGGCTCTTATTATTGGTCAAATAGAATTAATCAGGTATGTTTGCTAAATAGGGAGAAAATGGTACCTAAACGAGGAATTACGTTACATTGAGCTATACTTACAACAGAAATGGCTTCGTGGGAGATGAGCTTTTGGACAGAGGTCAGACATAACTGGACGATCTTTGGATTCTTGGTGTCGCATCCCATCACAAAGGGCTGTATTATCTCAGCACTGGCAGGAACCAATCCTGTGTTAATCATCATAATAAACAATTGGTTTAATTGCTTCAATTTTTAAATATGCTCATTATTTAATGCATTAACAAATCAAATATTGATCCCTAAGTGTAGGATAATTCATATATCTTTCCTTAATTTTATTTTCATTGACAAATAGTGAAACTCAGAAACTAAACTCCAGTGACATTCACAAGCGTATGGCTATGATTTCTGACAGGATAGAGGCGGAGTTATGTTATTTTAACATCCAATAGAATGGAAGCAGTCAAGCAATTCTCAATCAAGATTCATAACAAATTGGTCAGATGATAGACTTCCCTAGTGATGTACACAGATTCTCAAATTTTAATTAGCTATTATATATTTTTAAACTAATGTATTTCCAAATAATTTTTTTGACAAATGGGATATTTTTGATAGTCATTAAATTAAAGAACATGTATCTTACCTGACATTACATCCTCGCTCTTTGTACAAATTGTTCGCAACTTCAACTGAATTTGTTCTGACACCTACAAATATATTCATTAGGTTTGAACAAATTTTATTTCATTGCTGGTACAATTGTATTCGTATCACTAAATGTTGCACGCTTATTATTATCATTATTATTATAAAATTTATATAGCCCTTAGTCTAAATCATGAAGTCATTAGAGGTAGAGATCATTCAACAATATTTCGTCAGAGTAGCAAAGATCCGAACATGTTGAAATTAAGTAGATAAAAACGACCAGTTGCAGAAGAATAACATATTTTATCAATATTTTTGAGTGTGTTTATTGCTCTTTTAACATAAAAACAGATTACGGCCTGTCGCGAAACGTTAATTAAAAGTTCTTACGAGATTTAGAATTCAACATGGATGCCAGTGATGTCACTGTGCAAGAAGTGATTCTTTTTTTTCTCCATATAGAAAACTTTACAAGTATAGAATATAATTTCTAGTAGTTTTGGTATATACACGTCTTGTCTATAGGGAGAGTTTTACTCTTGCAGACCCTTTAGGCCAATGATTATGGCGTGATGAGGGCTATATCTATTTCCTACATCATGAAGTTGAAAGAAGATCAGATTTGAAGCAGAGAAAACTTCATAACCAATACAAAATGTTCCCATTAGACAACATATCAGCATAAGTAAGACTTCCTTTTATGACAGATGTCATCATTTATGGTAGAGCACTGTCCATACTCAGGGGATACCTACCTCTTTGACGTGCGGATATTTTCTCTTCCCCTCAGCCGACAGCGACCTCAAATCACCCTGAAGACTCTCCACCAGCTTTTTGGCGATCTGTGGGTCCTTCAGAGGAGAAGCCATGTTAGGTTACTTCTTAGCAGACGAGTTTCGATGCCAGAAGTCAGTGCTAAAATTAGAAGCAGAACCAAAATAACGTAATGTTTAAAAAAAATAACAGAGGAAATGCGAGTCATGTAGCGCCAAAACGGTTTTGCTTAGAGAAAAAACAGAGACATTCTATACTAATCGAATGTATACCAAAGGTTTTCGATCTAATACTCTTTTAACATACTTATTCTTACCTTTTCTATTCCAAAACTTCAAAAATACATCTGTGGTTTTCGTGTACAACCTGTCAAATTTAAAGGGACGTTACTCATACCAATTTCCGGGTTGTCTAAATTTAGGTCATGAATTGATATCAATCCGAAATAATTCATCTTGACTTCGCTGATTATTTAAAACATTTGAATAAAACTAATAGCGCAAGTGAAAATATTGATGCGTGTTTTAGTGTCATAGTTTTGTATTCTAATATCTACTACATCTGCTGTCTTATTGTGTTTGTATTCGGACATTATGAAAGATTGGGATAAACATTTTTTTTATCTTTAATTAAAAAGAAAATCAAAATAATTGTTTAAATAGTACATGTATCTGTCATCCTAAAAATCTGAATAATTATATTTTTTTCTTTCATTCGGTTTTTTTTTCAGACAGATTATTTAAACATTAAAGGGTTTTTTCATTATGTAATGTTGGTTCAGTGGATTTTTTTCTCCGTTTGAAATAAACAGCGTAGAATTATACGTATATATGTAATAGAATTCTAAATATACTTGGATTTTGGGGGGTTGTTTTTTATTCATATATATATTTTTTTTATTTTTTTATTTTTTTTTCGGAGTTTAAGATGGATCTTGTCAGCCTGAAAGCATAAAACATAATTTCATCGTTCGATGTCAATATTTTTTCATTTGTGAAAGATTATTTTAAAAAGGCAACTGAAAAAGATATATTCACCCCAACCCCCTTGTTTTGCAAACAGATGTACATATTTTTAGATTTATCAATCCTAGTGAAATGCATAACCGTATGCCATTTCATTAATTTTGCATATACATGTATTCTATTCATTCAGTTAAAATTACATCATAGATTTACTAGCATGTATACGAGCAAGTATCAAAGGTCCGTTCTCTCCATGTACACACAATACTGTAATTGTGTGCAGCAATGAATGATCAAAAGTATCACCACTATAGCTCAGATAACTACATGCACGAATTCCAGATTTTTTTTCCCCGGGGGGGGGGGGGGGGGGGGGGCAGTCAGAGGTATAATTGTGTTTGCCCAGGGGGGGGGGGGGGTGCTTTTTTTTCGAAAATTTTACTATATCAATTTAAGGAGTTTGAATTTTCCAAGGGGGAGGGAGCCGGACCCGACCTCCTTCCTCTACATGTACTAGTATATCTGCACACATGAACTGCACGAACTTTCTATGCTTCCCCTGACAACCCGTTTAGATTACCGCTAATATTACCTGTGTGTTGCAGCAGTTCATAGAACTGATATATATCTAATGTAACTCCTGAAAAATGAATGTGAATTTCTTATGTGGAATTTTTCAGAAATGTTTTGTAACAAAAGAAGCACCATTTCCCTACATTTTAATTCATTGTTTTATACTCTTTTGATACCATATTATTACGGGACGCTCTCTCCCGTACAGGACTAATACTGGGCCAACCGTGAGCTTATTCTCTTGTTATGTTTTACATACATAAAAAACATGTACAAAGGTATAAAATCAAAAATATGTATTAATGGTTTTTCATCTGATCTTTTTACTTGTAATGTCGGTGTACGACAAGGAGAAAGTTTATCTCCATTCTTGTTTTCCTTGTATATAAATGATCTAGAAGATTATTTGTTAGATAAAAACATAACTGGACTGTCTACAATTACTGAGGGAATTGAAAAGGAACTATTTTTATATTTAAAAAATGTTTATCCTGTTTTATGCAGTCGATACTGTTATTTTAGCTGAGTCTGCAAACGACTTACAGTTTGCCCTTAATGAATTCTATAGATACTGTGATACGTGGAAACTTACTGTTAATATTTGTAAAACAAAAATTGTTGTATTTTCTAAAGGTCGTCAACCCAAATATGTCTTTTCATATAATGGTTTACCTATTGAAATAGTTAAGGAATTTAATTATCTCGGTGTAATTTTCTCAAGAACAGGTTCATTTTTCAAAGCAAAAAAACGGCTATGTGAGCAAGCACAGAAATCAATGTATGGAGTTATAAGGAAGATAAGAACTTTTAATTTACCTATTGAGTGTCAATTAGATTTATTTGATAAAATTGCTGTACCAGTTTTATTGTATGCATGCGAAGTTTGGGGTTATGAAAATATTGAGATTATTGAACGTGTCCATTTAAAATATTTGAAACATATACTTAATCTGAAAAGTTGTACACCTAGTTACATGGTATATGGTGAAACTGGACGATTTCCTCTGTATATAACCATTTTTACTAGAATGATTTCATTCTGGGCCAACATAATCAATAGCAGTGAAAACAAGTTAAGCAAAATCATATATATGTATGTACGTATTCTTTTTGATAAGGGACAAATATTAAATCCATGGCTATGCTCTTTAAAAAATGTTCTAGATAAATGTGGGCTTTCAAATTTATGGTGTGATCATGAATCGTACCATTATAACTCCAGTTGGATTAAGACAACTATTAACCAAAGGTTAAGAGATCAATTTTTACAAAAATGGCATAACGATATTCAGGAATCGACTAAGGGTGTTATATATAGAATTTATAAAACAAATTTTGAATGTGAACGCTACTTACTCTTGTTACCCAGTAAATTAAGAAAAATATTAGTTAAGTTTAGAACTACAAATCATAATCTTCCGGTTGAAATAGGAAGGTGGAGTATTGTTGAAAGAAGTAAACGTTATTGTAATTTGTGTAATTGTAACAAAATTGGTGATGAATTTCATGTTATATTAGAATGCAAGGCATTAAGTAAATTACGAAGTCAGTTTTTAGATACATATTACTGTTCTTCTCCTAACACTAAAAAGTTTTATGAAATCATGTCTTCAGTCGATTATATCACATTAAGAAAACTGTGTTTCTTTATTTCAAAAATTAATCATATTGTTCGTTCACCCCACTTACTTTCTTGAACTTTACAACTATATTGTATATATGTAAATATGTTTGTTCTTCTTATGTACCTCTTGTACCATTATATGGTGTTGAGTGAAAATAAACTGAACTGAACTGGACCCAGCCTCATGAAACCTCCAACAAGCCAACACGTGTTTTAGTTTTCAGACTTTAATATAGATTTTACATGAAAAGGTCTGATTCCAACTGACTATATTTTACAATTCCGAAGTATATATAATGAACAATGGAATAACACAATGAAGGATTAACATAATAAGTACAGATGTAAGTAAATCAATTATCATACAGCTATTGAGTAACTCGGGACATTTTGGCAGCATGTACATAAAATGATTAATAAGATGAAAGAAGCTTAAGTGTCAATAAACATAAACAGAAGTCAATTAAAAGATTAGCTGTCCATCACTGATTGTGCCTCGGGTGGGATTAATGAATTGCAGACGTTTAGGCCCCAACATGTTTAGGCCCCAAAACGGTTAGGCCCAAGGTAAAATGTTAAGTCCCCAAGATGTTAAGGCACCTGTTGTTTATAATAATAACTGATAGTTTAAAGAACATGGCTTTTAAGCACTTTGGAGCCAATAAATGCAATTTACTTTAATTTGTAGTAAACTAACAATCGTTACGCAAACATGGCGTTGTTTACTTTATATACAAGTTCTTGAAAAACTTTAATCACGACGCGGGGGTGTTAAGGAAGCATATGGAATCTGAGTTACATGTAATTCCGTGAAATCACAAATCTTAGTTATTATGTACATATTCAAATATACAAGCAACGAAACGTAGACAAAAACAAATAAAAAAATACTCAAAGACAATTTTTGCCAGAAATTAGTTTGTATTACGTAGATTTACACATTGATGACGTCATGACTAAAAGTTGAATGTCGTGTGAATTTGATCGGAAAGCACTGTAAACATATTCAAAATATAACTAATCTAAGAACTCTAATAAAGTATTATAGTGTGATTTATTGAGAATTGAACATAAGGATACTGGGGGAGATGTTAGTTTTATCAATCATTCGCTAAAAGGTATGTAAATTTGCTTTTATTTCTCGGCCAGGCTTTCCTCTGTCGTTGTTTACGATATAAAAATCCATCTAGAACAACACTACCCCGTGTATGTTGAACTTGAAATTTTATACGTATCGTTAGTTTGATCAATGCTTAAATTGAAAAGTGCTGCTAGAATCCCATGTTGTGTGTTGTTTAAATGCAATTTGCCGTTTTCCGTGCAAACTTTATAAAAGTTGGGAAGGTTTTACGAGAACCGGATGAATAACTTTTTAATAAGGAAAACCATAGGATTCTAGCAGCGGTTTTGATTAAATTGAGATGTTTTGCCTTCACTTGGTATGTTTATTTTATTTTGGAAACCGCGGGGTAGTGTTGTTCTATCTCATTTTATGTTAAGGAATATACGTAAGCTATTTATAGTTGTCACATGATAATGCACCAATGTGGCAGTGATGTACTACCCGATTTTATTGCACTGACATCTATTTTAAAGGATAATACTAAGTTTTTGATCTTATTCAAAATAATTATTTAATTTCACGATTTTGAATACAACAGTCAAAATAAGACGGCAAATTGCCCATATGCTTCCTTAACACCCCCGCGGAAAAACATTATGCTATAAACTTGCATGCACACGCTATCAATGATAGTATCATCCAGCATGGTTATGTGTCCGTGCTTTAAATCAGTTAATATCGTGATCAAATCATACTATCATCACAAAGAAACGAACAAATGTTATATAAGGGGAAGTATTTCATTATTGATATTTCAAGAAAAGAAAACAAATTATTGTGTTTTTTTCTATTATTGGAATTATACAACACTTGAATGTCATAAAATTGTTCAGTAAACTTATTTATGGCAATTGATTTATGCATAATATTTTTAAGAACCCTTGTATATCCCAAAAGAATTCACCTACTTTTTACCCAAATACAAGTGAAATATTATTTCTGTGATCATACTTGTACAATTAAAGGATATCTCCCCAAATTATGTAATTTTTCTGCCAATGAAGCTTAACTTGTATTTGGCCTGTCTTCTTTTGGAGACCCGGCCGTCTCTTCATGGTTTACTTCCAAAGTGAGGTGTGAAACCCTCATTGTATTACTAGAGGGGTTTGTTCCCGTTTTGCACACATTTGAAAATTAGGTATCGAAAAAATGTGTGCGAAACGGGAATTTGACCAGGTGAGATAATTGCTTAATTGCTATAGTCTTTATCACAGTTCCCGTAAGGGTAATCGACAATAAAATAAATAAAACAGACCTAATCGCAATTGATATTTACATTTATTTTATGTTTCAATATAACTTGCATAAAAGCACATTTACATAATAATTGATATCCATGTTCTTGAGTTTTATTTTCAAACATCGATTTGATCATGAACAATTTCATTAATTTCTTTAAACAAGAAAGATTATTGCAAAATGTTGTATTTGTAGTGCTTTTGTTTGTCTTACTGCCTTTTGGAAGTACATGTACATGCCACAAGTTTGAAGATAAAATATCATGTTAATATTTAATTATATGCTTTTGCTGACATAAATGGAGGATATGTGTCTATACTCTGTCCCGGGTTTTTGCTTCCACCACTTTTTGCTTAATATTTCAATAATAGTAAATACCTTTGTGCTCAAACTACGTACATCCACTAATATGAAAAATGTCCAGATTATCTGTTTTGAAACGCCCCCTCTACCGCTTCAGGTTTCAATACACATCCCAAAATTGAAAGTCAACGGAGATTTTGCATTGCATCAGCCATAAATAAGCCCGGATGATAACGTTAAAAAATTGCGCGATGTATTCCGAGTGTATTCCGAATGGAGAAAAGATGTAAGCATTTCCCATTACAAATCTCCGTAAGAAAATTGTTTTCGTTGCTGTGAAATTTTATGAGTGAAAAGGGATAATTTTTCAATGAAGATATCTTGGATATATTCCCTTTCATCGATTTCAATTGTATTTCTTTCACAGGTGTGTGTAATTTTATTAAAAATCATCAAAAAGTGATGGAAGCAATAACTTGGGACAGACTATAGTGAAAACGCTGCTAAATATTTTTTCATTTATAATGTGGCTTGAATAATCGAAGAAAATAGACAAACTGTATGATGATACGATGATAAATCGGCAATGTTATATGCTTCAAAAACTGTAAGGAATTTTTTTCACAAAACCTATCAAATGTAAACTATTCATGCATTTTTTTCAGTTTGAGGTGTATCGAATCAACATTAAAATTATTATTTTTGTCGGAATTTGTTGTGCTTCATGTACTTAGCTACTGATTTAAAACACCAGAAAGTGACCCGCAATAAAAGTGGGGATGTCGATCATAAGAACTACTGTCAAGGTCGCTACTTCAAAGATAGAAATATTTTGTGATAAAGATCTGTTTCCTTTCATATCATTATTTCTGTTGACACCAAACAACCAATTATAAACATGCGTTTTGGATATTTTGCAACTTAGTTGTAAAAAAAGATACGGAGTACCCCATATGACTGTACAAGTAGTTTTCCCCTTCATCATAAAATTGACATTTTTCTTATCGTTTTATGAATGGGAAATGTAGAGCGCATGCTTGAACAAGGAACATTTTTTTTGTCACTAATTAGCCTTGGCTAGATACATCTCTGATTAAGATATTTTGTCTTTTCAAGCATGCGCTCTATGTTTTCTGAAAGAAAAACAGTTTGAAAACAAGCTGTTTTATGCTAAAAATGCAAAACTGGCGGGAAAAGGTTTTCTTTACAATGTCATATATTTCTAAATTGTGGGAAGTTGAATCAAAATGAACATTATGTAAATTATATAAACATCACATGTATATCTGTACAAAGAATTACAGTAAAATGATGATGTTCATTTTAGGGGGCCATAGCCTTAGCCCGGGCGCCCACCCCCCCCCCCCCACACTTTTTTTTTTTGCAAAGGTAGACCTAACCATTAGGCACATAGCATCAGAGAGGGGCCAGCCCCCCCCCCCCCAACACACTTTTTCTCAAAGGAGTCAAAGGTATACTAACCACCTCCCCCCGAATTAGAAATTTCATTGTTTGGGAATTTTTTTTGACAGGTAAGATATTTTATAGGTATATAGGTAATACTATATATGCTTCCGGCGCCATTGTGACATTATGTATAAATTACATGGTCATGGGGACTTGGTGTGTAAATCATTATAAAACTTCTTGATATTTTCCCAGGTGTGTATAGAATAACAAATATGTCAGTGAAACCTACAAAGATGGTGCGCGCAACATCGTGGAGTGACGATGTAGAAGAAGCGTATCGGTTCCAGTTGGCCGGATACAGGGACGCACAGGATTACGCAGTCTGCAAAAAAGCCGAGGTAAATTCTGTCACCATTGATACCCCCAAATAAAACAGTTGTGATGGGGAAGGGTATATAAAGGAGTGATCAGTTGTGATGGGGTAGGGTATATATAGGAATGATCACTTGTGATGGGGTTGGGTATATTTGAACAATAAAAGGCTGTTTTTGCACGGTGATTCATTTGGGATATAAAAGTAGCAACATTGCAGGAAAAATACATAACCAGCGTTAGTGGGTTATGTAAATTTTTCCTGCAATGATCGCTACCTTCATAACCCACATGAATCATCAAAGATAGCATTTTATTGTTTATATTAACATTTTTACTTTAACTAATTAATAAATTGATTATGAAAAGTTAGTAAAATTCACTAAATTACTCTTAATGTACATATAAGTATGTCAGCTAAAAGAAACAGCCAAAGTCGTCTCCTGTGAGACTTTGAGTCTGGCATCATCATGATTATTTCGTGCAGTCCGTGATTTTACTGAGGTCGCTGAAGGTTCAGATTAACAGGGCGTGTCAATTTCAGTCCTGTGTCAGTTTCAGCTGCTGTAGATTTCGACCAATTGATAAATGGGGCGTGTAGATTTCAGTCTGGCTGTTTCTATAGAGCTTAATGAATTAACTATAACTTTCCGTAAGAAATAGAGGAACTTATACTTGGTAGATGTGAATATATAAGATTGAACAGTTGTTCAGAACGGTTGGGTATATATAGGAATGATCAGTTGTAATGGGGTTGGGTATATATATGAATGAACAGTTGTGATGGGGTTGGGTATATTTATATACTTATATTTAATACATTTGTTGCAAATTATGAAAATAACAATGTGTTCCATACTTTTTCTTTTGTGATAACCTAGAAAGCCACGTCGATTAAGATGACGTAACAAAAAATAGTGCAACAATGTTGCAAGCATTTGATTATCGTGATAAATAAATATGACACTACTTTTGACAAGACAACACTTTTTGGGAGTTGATTTTTAATCAACTCTCCTATGCAGTCACTCGGACAAACCGAAAGTGAAACACTGTTTGGACCTCAGCACAAATCATTGCTCCTGACAAGACTTAGTTCTTGAAAATAATTGATCATTTCGATGTAATAAAGCATTGTTTTTCAAGGAAAATTATTTACAAATACCTTAAAAATAGTCAGATTTTAAATGGTACGAACAATTTAAATATTTTTGTAGTCGTATGTATTCCTACGCCAGAGTTCAATATTTACGGTGTCAGCCGAGCGTTTGGTTGAACGAGACTAGAGTTCAATATTGCTTGGATCCATACAATTTGCGATAAATATTTTTACCAGTGATACATAGTTTGATTGAATTAATTTTATCTATAAATATTATTTAACATGATTAATGTGGAGGTTTCTCGACATTCTAGTTGAAAAAGTTCAAAAATTCATATTATAAAAATATGCGTAATTCAAATTAGAAACTAAGTATACATGTACTTGTCATGCAAAATAACATATCATTGATTTTAAAATAAATAAACATCGACAAAATCAACTCCCGTCAGTTCTTCAGTACTTTGATTTATTATTAAAAAGGGAAACAGAAAATAAAATTACTTGTACAATTGAAAAAAAAAACAATTGAAGCTTGGCGGAATAGTTCCACCTCTGTTGAAGTCGCAGAGCGGTTAGAAATTTGAAAACAAAGCGATCGAAAGTTGAGTTAGATTCTACTTACGCATTGTCAGGGGAAAATCTATCGCAGAATCAGATTCAAGAGCATAATGATTTCCTCCGACATAATAGAGGAAAGCAATTTTAACTTCGAAATTCTTTTTACGGAACAAATCGGACAGAGAAGCACAAGGAGTTAAATTTGACCGTGATCCGTGAATGGACTAAACACGAAAGGTCTGTGATATTGCGTTTGTAATTTTGACCGAGACTTGTAATAAAGTCAGATATGAATTTTAACTAGATTAACTCCTTGAGAAATTGCAGTTGTAATTTTTAAGAACGCTTCGTTACGATGTCGATCCACAAACATTCTGTTTACAGGCCTGAAGTGTTATCTAACATGAATCATTTATCCCCCGCAATATAAATTGAATTAATGTTATATTTTTTAAGAAAATGAATGAATAAAACTTAAATTTGTATAACAAAATACAGATACGATTATTTTTTATGCCTAAATTATGTTTTCATTACTATATGTAAATAGGTGTGTTTCAGCACAAGTCGGTCAGTTTTTGCACATAGAAAAAGTAGTGACCTAGATTATTCATGCGCTACTTTGACCTCTTGACCCATAATGATGCTATGCAGTGTTATATAAGGGAAAACATTTGCAGGAATGAACAGTTGTGATGGGTAAGGTATATATAGGAATGAAGAGTTGTGATGTGGTTGGGTATAAATATTCTAAGGAATGATCAGGCAATCAAAGCTCAGTCCTTATGGTACTGACCAGTTGCTCTCTCTCTGTCTCTCTCTCTCACTCTCTCTCTCTCTGTCTCTCTCTCTCTCTCTCTCTGTGTGTCTCTCTCTCTCTCCTCTCTCTCTGTCTCTCTCTCTCCTCTCTCTCTGTGTCTCTCTCTCTCTCAGTCTGTCTCTCTGTGTGTGTCTCTCTGTGTGTGTGTCTCTCTCTCTCTCTCTGTCTCTCTCTCTGTCTCTCTCTCTCTCTCTCTCTCCAGATGTTAGACAATATTGTAACACTTTAAAAATTCCAGTCTTATTTATTTATTTATTGTTGAATTAGTTACCTATCATTTTCCTTATTTTCAGTCACCCGTGCTATTTTTAGAATTGTTTTATATACCAAGTTACTCATAAGGAGTGATGCCCCATTGTTATATAACCGATCACTCATCAGGAGTGATGACAATTTACTATATATATATAGAACGAAAATTTAATACAGGGCAGTGCGTTTTTGACTCCGTTTAGACTACAATGTGATATTCTTTGGATTTATTGTTTATTGTGAACTTTGTTGATTTTATATATCTATATCGAGATTTTAACAGTTACTAAAATAAAATGTAAACAAAACATTGGACTTCTTATTCCCAAGGAGGAAATTAATCGCCTGGGGCGATCAGTGCTTAAATATAAAAAAGCTACCTGGTGGACAATCGGTTTAATTAACTACATGAAAATGGGAATAATTGCTCGGACTACGTTACAATATATTGAATGTAGTGGTGTTATATTAATTTATTTTCACAAATTATATACATCTAGTTTGTTTGGAACGAAGCACATAACTGTTAATATTACAAAGGTGACTTATAGGCCCAATGGGCCGGGTGCCCATTTTCATGTACAAGTAGTTGTTATAAAATTTGTATCATACGGCACAATTGTACATAATATGCACATGTCACTATAATAAATAATTTACTTACTTACTTACTTACATACTCGGAGTGTGTTCAGTATTGTTATGAATGAATTTCTCAAAGTGGCACAATAATGGAGTTTAATATCTGATAAAAGATGACAAGTTTCATTGTCAGATTAAATTGTATTTTTGTGAATAGGAGAAAAGGAGTATGTATTTAAATTCACATATGCAAGATCACTTGCTCATTGGTGACAAAAAGAAAATTTAATTATGAATTAATTCATGTAAATGAAGAATGATGTATTCACATAATTTCAATATAGAATTCATTATTGAAAAATTACAACTTTTAATATCAAAAGACCTTTGATAGCTGAATAAAATGCATACAGATTCCATTCTAAAAATTTGTGCACAAGGAAAGTTTAGTTTGGAGAATATATTTTTCTGCATCAGTTCCTGCCAATTCTTTATATCAATATGATATTAATGAATTTAGTGAACAGGTCCCAAACTTAAAATTTTCACGATGAAATCTTAGTTGTTTGTCTCAGCATATATATTCTTCTGCATATCATGTTTCTATAAAATACCATTAAAAATTCCAGATTTGATTGTTTTCATAATTTCATTCTATTATATTCTATCATAATGTCTCTATTTGCGGTGAATGGCATCTAGATAGAATGTTCTATCATCAAAATTATTTTGTTGTAAAATAAAGTTTAGCCTGGTCACTGAACAAATCATTCCATGCTAGGTCAAGGGAAGGGGTGAGGGTAGGGGTCTGTACACCCCCACCTCAATTTAATTTTTATTCATTTGTTTTATGCTGTTATAATGATGATTTATCAGTTTATTAAATGAGATTTCATTTCTTTTACAGACAGACAGATGGCCACACAATGGATATATAAAGAAGCTGATTCGTAAGGATGGGTGCTGGTACTACGAGAGTGTTCCGACAAAGATGTACCCAAGTGCAAACTATATTCCTATTAATTATCTACTCCCTCTAGCTAGCTAATTAACACTGAATTATAAAGACTGTGTCTGTAAATATTATACATGTATATGGGAAGTCTGCATGTTAAATATCTGAGGTGTTACAAGCTTGAAATTCTCTTTTTGTGTGTTTGTTTAAAAGTCTCTTATTTATATCTTTTGATGTTTTGAAAATTTTCACTGAAACTATTTCCCAAGCATGAAACATTCAGCTTCATGTTCATTCATATCATCACCATGTTATAACATGCTTCATTTGTAAAATATTTTATTTATTTTGCCCAAAGTTGGCACGTTGATATGATCGGTCACAGATGTGGCCGACTGTGTGAAATTCAAATCACACTCAAGTAGATTATTTATACACTAGCATACTGTGGCCATGTTATAAATAACTATTACATGAATTATTGATTTGCACTCATTCAAATTTTTCCTCATAAGATGAGAAGTACTATTGGAGATCAGTATTAACTAGCATTTTGTTGGATGTGACCTGAGTTATATTGTGACAGAGTACTAGATATTTGAAGTACGCATTTTTAGAGTACTGATTAATTATAAAAAGCATTGTTGATCAATAAATTGACAAACAAGAAACATTCGTTTCTGGGTTATTATTATTTTTTTTAATAAAAAAAGACAAACTCTGGTTAAAAGATGAGTTTACAGGACAGTGGTGTTGTATGATTTTGTTTTTCCTCGTTCTACTTGTTGTCAATAGTTGAAGCATGCATAATTACAATTACATAATACATCCCTAATTAATGTCTCAGAAGCAATGGTCCAGCCACTACCTTTGTATAAGTATTGAATACTTAGGACCATTTCATAGCTCTCAAGATCCATTCACCGCAAATGTGGTTTCACGATGAAATTTGACATGCAATTCTCAGTGCAGAGAGTTTAATCAATGAACCCCATGATTTTATTTATTTCAATTTTCCAACAATTTACTATTATTCTAAAATTTTTAAAGTCGGCCTCCTATCATTGCTCCATGTTTGTTTTCAATTGTAATCTTTCAAGAATGCAATAAGTTCTAATAAAACTACTTTTCAAGCGCTGTGAATATTTATTTGGTAACCTACAAACTCTTTACAGAAGGCGGAAAACAGAGCTACATCTATACATCTATGGTAAATCCAACTCGGCTCGTTTTTACTCCCGGTCTACATGGTCCGCGGAGTAGTGCTATTTTTTTCTCCGTTATCAAATTGCGCAAATAATTAAATTCTTACAATGCATGCAAAAGTATACTTTAAATCCTAAAAATTCAGCATTGGTAAGTTAGGGTTTATGATCTCAAGCAGAATATGCAGTCATTGATAGGAAAACTGGATGACATTTTCTCTCGATCTATTTCTTGAGAGTTAAGCTTTATAAATACATGTACAGTTCTTATAAAGAAATGATAATGAAGATGGGTGGGGGGTGGGGTGGGGGGGGGGGGTAGATAAGATAGCGTAGATGTCCATTCGGTTTAGTCAAAATCTACAAGTTCAATTTTTTTTTCAATTTAATTAAATCTATTTGATAATGTTATAATACAAGTTTGCACAAGCAAAATTTCTGACTATATTCAGTCTTAAATACACTTTAACAAACGATAAGAAAAACACAAAATTGCATTTACAGAAATTTGTGGGGTCGGTAACATAGGCGTCGGAACCAGGGGGGCTAGGGGGGCTTAGCCTCCCCACTTTTTTTTGGCAAAGTTAGACCCCACCATTGGCCACATACTGCCACATAGCATCATAGAGCCCCCCCCCCCCCCCACACACACACACACACACTTTTTCTCGCAGCAAATATAATTGTTTGCAAATTAACCATGAAAAAATTGAATTATTGAGAAATTGGGGTAATATGGTATATTAGTTTTTTTTTGCTCGTCAAGATTTCTGAGGATTAGTCTACCCTCCCCCCCCCTCCCCCCAACTTTCAATTTGCTTCCGACGCCACTGGGTAAAGTTCACAAGCGTTCTCTTACCCTCGCCCAAATATAGCTCATATTTCCAGACAGTAACCATGTATTTTATATATATTCATGTCGATATCAATATGCTTTCATTTCTGCATTAATGTGAACATATTGCGGAAATATCAAGTGGACTTCGCAGGCGCGGGAGTTCTGACATTACGTTTTCGTCACTCTACACTGTATCTAACTGTGAACGGCATATGTAGATTGCATTTGACATATAAATATTGATATAAATAAAAAAAAAACCCAGAGTAATTATTTTATATGAATTCCAAATCATACTAGCATCTGATACGATATATTCTCTCTCTCTCTCTCTCTCTCTCTCTCTCTCTCTCTCTCTCTCTCTCTCTCGCATGCTTCTAATGTCAGCGAGTAATTTTTTTAAGCGACTATAAACAAAACGATGCCATGCATATATATGCGCATTTTTTACAGTTAAGGCGAAGTAGGAATAAAATTCTTCAATTATACCTCTTCAATTACTTCTTTTAGCAGTTAGCACGTATATAGATGTTTTAGATAATCTCTTTGTTATTTCTGATATTATCTATTTATTTCTTCAAAAACTTTCGTTAACTCAATTCTTCTATAAGAACATTTATAATAGCTTATTGCAAGATAAAGAAAAAAATATATTAAAGTTTAAAAAATCAATGGTGTATAATATGAGTGAGATATGTCTCGTCATATATAGAATGAAGTTTCCCTTGCCCATATTTAACAAATACGAATTATTAAATTAAATAATGACAATTTTTAATAAACATGAAAAAACCCAAGAGACTCTTAATGTTATTACCATGTTTTAGGGTGCCAAATACTTGTGAAGATGTCAACAGATCAAATAAATCCACGTGTTTATTTGATTCTCATTTTTACATTTGATTATTGTCTGAAAAAAGGAAAACCAATGCAAGTTCCGTTTTATTTTAACTTTAGTTATCACTTCGTTCAGTTATTAAAACCTTTGTAAGTGATATGACGAGTTATGATTTTTTAAACATTATATGTTTTCATTTTTTTCCTCTTTTCTCCAAAATTTTAACAACTGAACAGGAATCAATGTATTGGTCACAAAGTTGCTAGTCCTAGATCTGAAGCAATACTGATTTATTTCCGGATAAGCATAGTTACTCTATCTACGAGTCTTTCTTCCTATATAACTATTTTAAAAAAAGTTAACAAGAATTATCAGGTATCAATCGGCATTTATTGATCTTCGGTCCTACATTCGTACGTTTTTCTCCCTATAATATCACTTCTATAGTAGAGAAATCAGCACATCCAGCAATATCGTGAAGACACCCTCATAATTCCGCACCCAAGTCAATATTAACACATGTGCACAACTAAAAAAAGGGGGGGGGGGTGTCCGGAGCCCCTTCGGAAAAAAATTTCATAAATTTATTAAATTTACATAGTTTTTTAGATACGAGCATGCAACAAATAAATCAGGGGTCATCAACGTACTCTCTACGTATGCCCTTAGGCTATAGTCTTTTTCATTCTCACTTTTATCAGTAAGGGGTCCTAACCCCCCTCCCCCCTTTAACCGCCCCTTTAGTTCCGCGCACGTGTTAATTTTTACTGTGGTGTCTTCGCGATATTGCTGGTTGTAAATTGTGATCAAAGAGAGGTAACTCTGTATCAGCTATATAACACAACTCGTAGACTACCTATATCGTAACTGGGTAAGAGGTACATAAATTGTTGCGCGGATCAAAGAAAAAGGGGGGGGGGGGTCAGGGGAATTAAACTTACATCAAAACTTGCATAGTAATCTTAAATTGTTGAAGTTGTCATGCGCGGAACAAGAAATAAATGCTTTTCGGGGGGGGGGGGGGGGGCACCTCCCTTTTAAGTTCCGCGCATGGTTGTGCAAATTGTGACCCATTTCTGTAAATTTACGAGGGATATCAATTTGTTCAGACAAAATAGCTTTGTATGTTTAAACTTCCAGCTATCAATGTTGCATTTTCTCAAATTTCAATCCTCAAAATAGGCACCCGTATGGTAATGTTGGTTTGTCCTCTTCAACACACATACCTGATGTTACTTATTTTTCTCTTCATAAAATAAATAAAAACCTTATTCAGTTTTTAGGTAGGTAGTTTTTATTTTTATATAGAGAAAAATAAGTAACGTCAAGCGCCACTGCTCCCCAGATGTACTGAGGTCAGTAGCCAATTAAGATATTTTGAAATCAACTTTAATGAAATAAATTACATGGAGTTCACAAATAAATGTTTGGTTTAATAAGGAAGGTTTGAAACTTTTTTCTGGCAACACATAAAAAAATATCCTCTCTTCCGAACAAATGTATAAACACTGAATCTAGAGATGGCCAATAACCAAACTTTTCATATAAAGTTACATAAAATAACTCACACAAAATCATTAATTTATTTATTCGTTTAATGAAAATATCATTGATAAATTACATATGACTTGATCATTTCTCTTTGTTTTTCAAATTAATCAATTTTCTAAATTAAAAGCTTCATTTTCAAAAATAAAAACACAAATCTTTGACCAAAATGTATGCACAAAGTTCCTTGTACAAATAAAATCCATGTATAAGCAGTCCATTAAGTACACTTGTAAATCAAGTCTGTTATCAGTCAATTGTTTACGTACAATAATTTGACACATGTACATGTAATATTCTGCATACAGGAATCATTTTAGTAAAGTCAATATGATAAAATAGATCTAAACACAGTTAATTTGTTGTCACATAATGTTATACACATTATAATTTTATGCACACACACATATATATATATATATATATTGTGGTATATAAACAGAGTTTTCTGACATATTATAATAAAGATGAACACGTTATCTATATGTAATATATGTACACAGTTTGTTTACATAGTCTACACGTAACAGTTTATCTACCTACATTGATTTTATAGATAATTATACACAGTTTGTTTACATGTTATATTGTATTTTCTTCACTTTACCTGTCCACTCAGCCACAAAGAGGTTGTCTCTGGTGTCCACACATAAACCCAATGGAGCCTGTAAATGACAGTTGTCAATGTAGCGGAGGAACTGTCCGTCCTGATCCAGGATGTGGATACGGGCGTTGTTAGGGTCTACTGTTAGGATGCGACCCTGGCTGTCTGTTGTGATGCCGTGTGGATCAAATGATCCCTTGGTAGTAGAGGGAGGACCAGTGTAGGTAAACCGGAGTTTCCCGGCCTGATTGACCACCACTACTGCATGGGCTCTATAGTCTGACACACAGATATCTAGGTTCCTGTTCTCACTGATGTATTTAATGTTATTATACCCACCAGATGAATAGAGAGGTCGTCCTTTGTCGTCGTACTGAATACTTTGTTTCTCTGTGGAGCCAGAGTAACACACCACTTTTGTTTGTTTATCATCATCACTGAACATGACAACCAGGAGGTCATCAGAGGAGGTACTACAGACACTGCGAGGTCTCCACCCCCGTAATCTGATCACTGTCTTTATCTTTTTATTCTTCACTATGTTCACAGTTCTATCTGTGTAATCAGTATAAACTAGATCCCCACTCCTTGTCACTGCTATGTCCAGTGGACGGTTCCCTGACTTGGTTCGGACTGACTTCACTAGTTCCCCACTGAGGTTGTACAGTCTCATCTTGTTGTCCCAACCACCACACGTCCACATCTCCTCATCACTCAGACAGGACACACTGCATAATTCTCTATACTCAGTGTTTATCTGTGTGATGATCCGCGGTACATCAATGAGCGGTCTGTCCGGGGGAGAGGACTCGGCACCGGGAGATTCCATGGTGTAGCCATGTTCTTCTGTTTTGATAGATGACGCTGACAGAGAACCAAACTGTTGATAAAGCCGTTCTTTGTTGATCTTCTGAGGGGTAAAACTTGGTAAGGACACTGTGAGTTTAGGAGGCAATCTTCTGAATTCATCATTCCTGGATTTGTAGGCAGAGACACGGCTGACATCATTGGAGTCCAGTAACGTCTTTAGTTCAGCAATGGTCTGTGTGATTTCAGAAATGGTGTGTTTAATTTCATCTTCCTGTTTGTCTAAGACAGCCAGGTGTTTGGTGTCCATTTCCTCCATGTTAGATTTCATGTTTCTGATAATGGTGTTTATTTCTCTGTGCAAGCCTTCTCCATGTTTGTCGATTTCTGTTGTTAATTTCTGGGAGTTTTCATTCAGAGCAGATTTCTGGACTTGGTTAATGGATGCAATCTCTTGGTATTTGGGAAAAATGGATTTCTCTAGTTCTTGTAAATCTTTTTGAATTATTTCTTTCTTGCTGTCAATATTATTTACTATTTCAATAAATATATGACCACGGTGTTCTTTAGAGGAAGCACATGTTGTACAAATAGGAATGTCACATTGTTGACAGTAAAGTACACTTATGTTTGAGGAATGTTTTGGACATTTAGGAGTAGATCCTCTTTTTTCAAATGGCAGCACTTTGTGTTCTTTGGATAGATCAGAGAGATGGTCCCCCACACAGGCTTTACACAGATTATGTGACAAATGTCACAGTACATAGGGGGGCCCGGGGTCTCACAGAGACGACACCGTAACACATCCTGGGCCCAATTACGAGAGGGATCCATGCTCAGATTCTTTGATCTATGATCTGAAAAAAAAGATAATAAATTAAATGTCTCATCATGGGATCTAAGTGGCATGCAAGATGAATACTTTAGTTAAGGCTTAACAGTCACCCGAGTCCAATCAAATTCTGTGTAACATTCTCAGAATCGCAACATAATAATTTCATATCCATAACAAAGAAAAATGAACTGATAACTTTTGGCAAATATATTGTTCAAAAGCAGGATTCATTTGAGAAATAAATACAAAGTTGACTTAAAAACTTCATTGAGAATCAGATATGACAAAAATTTGACACACACATTATCAAATAATGTTAATAAGTCCACAATGATTTTCAGTATATTTGATCATGTGCAAACCAACGTCAAGTAAAACTCGACAACATTGTCAGGGCAATGACAAACAAATAATGCCAACAGGCCTTAATACCCGAGTACCATAGCTCTTAGATGGACCCGTCAGGGAGTCCCATGTTTGTATTTCAAGTCTAAAACTGAATCCGAGGCTCCTCTGACCGTTACACTTACTGTAATTCTTTGCTGCTTGCAAAAATCAATTCATTGAAAAAAAAGGGGGACCAAGAAAATTCTCGGATTATTTATACCCTAGCTTCAGGGTCATATTTTTTAATAATAATCACAGTTTCATATGTAATGCACAAAACATGCTTAAGTTTATAGCCAGAACATACAATGCACAAGAAGACAGAGTTAAAACTGTACCGGTAAACTTGTTAATGGAAAACACATGTCCATAGGTTACCCCACAGACTCAAATTACCGTTACTTAAAATACATGTTCATTAAATGGCCTATTTGTCACCCCACCCCCAAATAAAATGCTTCAACCCAGGCCACATGTGCAGTGAATTTGACAATTTAAGAAGAGGACATTTAGCATTTAGCATTTAGTAGTCGAGGTTGACAATGGTTTTCAGGGGGTGTCAATATATAAATAGTGCCTGTTACAGAGGGTAACAGTTGAAATTGACACCCAGAGAAAACCATTGTCAACCTCCGCTTCGCGTCGGTTGACAATGGTTTTCTCCGGGTGTCAATTTCAACTGTTATCCTCCCAAACAGGCACTATTTATTTTGTTATACTGAATGTCTTAATTTTAAGAAAATTTTACTGCTTTTATATAGGAATAACGTGAATTCTACAGCGAACCGTACGCGCATAATTTTCGCGCATGTAACAATTTTTAATGTTAACCATTGCTAAGTGAGTTGCTAACGCTGAGGGTAATAGAAAGGATTATGAACTGCGTCTTAACCAATCAGATTTCAGTATTTAACATGAAAGTATAACAATTGAAATTGACACCCCGAGGAAACCAATGGTTTTCAAGGGGTATCAATTTCAACTGTTTAATACCCTCCCTTACAGGCACTATATATTTTATTATCAAGATTTTTAAAATATTTTCTCTTTGTATTCTAGCTGAAGGTCTGTAGCTCCTGGTCTGAAAATTCATGTATTTCGATGGACAACATTGGAGTTGCAAATCTATGTTTGTTAAAAAGTTGTAATTTACGGCACACAAAAAATTACCCTAAGTTTTGGACGATTAACCTTATTTTTCAGACAAAGTCTGAGAAAACAATAGTACCATTAAACTCTCCAGACAATTTACTACTGATATCGTCACTTTATTTGCCTCAGACTTTCTCTTGAACACCGTAACTGACCTCAGAAAATGAAGTATATTAAATTCACCTGCAGATCGAGAGTCGCCATTACATGTAAACAAACTGCACCATTTCACTTAATGGGGCTGGTGATGGTGTTTAAAAGAAAATCAGAGGCAAATAAAGTGACAATATCTATTGTAAAATGTCCAAGGAGTTTTTTGGAATGAAATATTTGAAATAAAATTAATTAACCAGTTCAAAACTAATGTACAATTTTTTGTGTGTGTCATGAATTGCAACTTGTTAACATGAATGCAACTGTAGCTCCAAGGTAATTCACTGTCCATGTTAGATTCAAAACTTTGATTACTATTTCTATGCCAAGTTGAATGACAGTAAAAAAGAAAGAAAAATATGATATTTTAATTTACTTTCATCTTAATTGATTTAATGAACATTTAATTAAATTTACTTTTGACAAGTCAAACACCAGAAAAGACTCCTTCCTGAATAGTTATCTCCCTTTTAAAAGGGTGTGGCCCTTCATATCAAAAAACTTGAATCCTCTTAACCTAAAATGCTTTGTGCCATGTTTGGTTAAAATCAAGACAACCCACTGATTCTGGAGAGAAACTAGAAAACTGACCAGTCAGGAAGGGCCCCGCTATGACAATTAATATAGAGAAGTGAAAAAAACTTTGAATTCCAGCCTCTTGATATTAACAATGATGAAAAATAAATGCCCGGCATAAGATGTAAAGAACTGCAATATATATAAGGTGGTAAAAAAAAAATGAAAATTATAAGTAACATCTGTATTTTTAAAATTTCAAGATAATTCCTGAATGTCCAAAAACTCTAAATAGTAACCTTGTATCTGCATAAAACAGGGATAACCTCATGTCTTATAAAAAAACTAAATTAAATGTGTATTTAAAAAAAGATTTAAACAGGTGTTTTATAAAATATGCAAGCCTTCAGTGAATGCAAATACATTGTATCACCCAGGGTTGACCTCAACTTCAAAACAAACATCAGTTGCAGACAAAGGTGTTCATTAATCTTCATATGGCAGATAGAGATAAGCCTCTAAATTTTCTGCAGCAGGCAAGATAAATAATCCCAGGGGATTAATTGTTCTGCTCTCTCATCCTTTTCTTCTAAATTTACAATAAGATTTTTTTTTTCAGAAATGACAGAATGGGGTTATTATCTGATTACCTGTTAAAATGTTAACAGCATAAAGGCAGAAAAAAAATAAAATTAATAATTAAAAAATAAAATAGTGAAAAAGGATATCTTAATTTATATCTTGATTTTAGAATTCAATAAAATTATCATAAATCATTGTGTACGGTATTTTAACCAAAATAAAGTATGAATATTATATATTTTAAATCCATATTTTAAAGAATGTACACAATACTACACATCATTCAAAATTGACCTTAACTTCAAAACAAAGTTCATTTGCAGACACAGGCAGTGCAGTAATTAATCTCAATGTGACAGATAAAGATATAGCTTAGGATTTTCTTCCTGTGGAAGGTTAATTAATCCCAAAGGAGCCTTCCAAGTATATAATAGTAACATTCTCAGCAGTTATCTCTCTTTGCCCATTATTATTATGCATAGTTAAGGAATCTATCCCACCACCCCAGCTCCAAACCAGAAGACATAGAGAACCAAACTTAGCATCAAAATATGTATTTCTGCCTACTGAACTACCATACCAAATTTGAACTTGATTGGGCAACCATGAAAAAAGTTATTAGAAAAAAACAGAAAATTTGTGGACGGAAGAGTGACAGACGGACAGACAGAAGGATGGACAGAGTGATTTCTATAGGGCACCCGCAAATCCTTGCGGGGCCCTTATAAAAAATGTAATATGTTTACAGACAGATGAATGCCAGAAAAAAAGTGATCAAAATAGCTCACTTGCGCTTACAGCTGAGGTGAGAAAAAAGTCTTGGAGTTGGGAGACATGAATCTATATCATAATCTTCCTACAGATGTTTCACATTAAGAATGATGAAGATAATCCTTGTGGTTTCCAGAGATTAAAAGAACTGAAAGTGCTCAAATGCCAAATGGGCATGGTCAAGATAAGAGATAAATTTCTTTTACCATTTTTAATGGACATGTTGCTTCATCAAGCTAATGTTTAATGGTCAATCAAAATCTGAATGTCAGTTGTGAAGTTTCAATTGAGAAACGAAGCTTTCAGTTCTTTGCTATGTAAACAAACCTCATGCAATATTGATGTTTACATTTGGGTTTTTGGATAGACAGTATCACATTTAAAACATAATGATGATTGATAAACAGTAGAAGTTGTTTGCTGAAGTGCATAGTTAACAAGCAGATGGACAAAGTTCTTATTCATGGTAACTGAAGTTTTCCTACATTGCGACTGATGTATTAAACAAAAAGTTACAAAGAATTGTAAGGCCTGCACCTCACTTAAAGCTCGACAGCAGACATTAACAATTTTGGTTAGATGTTAGAAATACTATAATAAAGCAATATTAATAACAAAAAAGAAACAAAACATAGCTCAAATTGTGAATATGCCCCTTTCACATAAGGTACACCACACGACGACGAAAGAAAACTAAATAGCAAAAGATCACTTGAGTGACTCAGGTGACATAAAAATGGCAAAAAAGTACAGTGTTAAAATGCAGCAATACAAATCTTTGCTATATATTGTGTAAAATTATCAGTCTGTATTACCCTTTAAGTTTAAATCACCTGTCTCTTCATTCAGTCAGTCAATGGTGATTCAATCAAGGTGTGCAACCAGAAATTATGGACCAGGCTGGCCGAATAGTATGGTAGATGACACAGAACCTGTACATGTATAATGAAGATGATATACCCGGTATCTAATAATCTAGCATAGTTCTTGTCAAAATAAACAGAAAAAGATTGAGACTTTTTAAGGAATACATAGATTTATGTAACACAAGCAATGTATTTTTCAAGGTAACACCAGATCATATGTGGTATCATTGATCATCAGTAGTTAATCATTTGTCTGCAAAATGCAGAGAGAATTGACAGAAATTGCAGCAGCAGCAGCATTTTTGGAAGTTGATATTTGAACAATTCTCTTTGTGGTGGCAGAGGATTTTTTCTTTTGCTTGAAATTTTGTGAAAATTGCCCTTTTTCACATGTTCACAGGTCCAGCACCACCCAACTGCCATTAACAACCATATATATTCAGAGACATAAATAACAGAAATTGGCAACTGGTCGAAATCTCGCTGTCCCTATTGTAAAGTATTCCCAGTTTAAATCAGTGTATCTTTCAATTATTCATTAATATCGAAATACATGTATAGCTAAAAGCTATTACCAAAACATCCAAAATATTATATATATATGAGTCTATCTCTTATAAACAAAATCAAAAGAGGAATTTAAGGAGGCAGTTGGCTACCCGTCGTCCAAGATTTCGCCGATGTTTTATAACTGGCCAATATATTTTATATATAATTATATTAATCTTATTTTTCAATTTTTTGTTTCAAAAATTTCTAAAACCTTTGCCTTTTTTTCATGAAAACAATATACTTTGGTTTAAGATCACATCTCAATTTACTAAAAAGTAGTTCTCAAAGTAAGGTCGGACCCGTAACATTTTCAACAACAAAACACGCTCATGGCGGAGTTGCCAATCTCTGTTATTCATGTCTCTGATATATTGAAGATTTGTAGGTTAATGTCTACCCATGCAAATATTCACCAATTAAAGGGGGGGGGGGGTTAAATCACCTTCCCTTTGAGTGACATTTCAAGTTCTGAACCTGAAAATGTTGGCCATATTTACGCATTTTTATAATCATCCTTATCTTATCAGTACTATCATATATCAATAAAATGGACATGAGCTCTTTTACCACAGGCTGAATGCAATAAATAGTTAAGCAATTTAGTTATTCCCCTCAAATAACAAGCCTAACATCAGGGTTCCCTCCGCCTCGTATTTCAATATTACAGGGTGTTTTGTGTTAAACTGTCCCCTGTCATGTACGCATTCACACCAGTATTGATATGGACTTGTGCAATCCATAACGTAAATTATTTATTTATTGAAACTTAGATTTTTTAAAACATAAGATGTATTCAAACTTGTCCAATGTAGTTAACCCGTTATTCTTTATTTCTTAGATAATGAAGCAAATGTGCTACAAGGATATCTATGGGCAGCAACTAAGCCCATGGCCCAGTTAGGGGACAAGGGTCATAAATAAAGCTACTTGGTAGAGTGCTAATAGATTAAGAAGATAGCAGTTATGGCACGTATACTATAGAATTCAACTGGAGATAAGTTAAATACACACATGTATAATATGAATTCTAATACAATGACGATTTCACCATTAAATAGGTATAATATAGAGATCTACGAGTCTACAAACCTCTCCAACTCAACATGGCAGCATTCCACCTCGCTCTCTTCCTGGTCTGGTCGTGCCTGTTTAAAATCACGTGACTTGTTTAAAATTCAGGTCATATAAAGCCTAGATGTCCTACATAAACACAATCTGAACTTTCCCCCTCTTTCAATTTTAACTGGGATGTCTTGGGGTGTATATTATTGCATATAGCCAATTGGATAACAATAGTACAGTACTGCAGTAGGCCTACAATATATTTCCGTTTTACACAAAAACTACGGCCAGCCGCATCTGAGCACAGGAGTCGGCGATTTTATCAATTTGTTGTAAATAAATGAGAAACAGGCAAAATCCTACCAGTGAGCTTCGCGAGCTCGCTAAGCATTTACAACAAATTGATAAAATCGCCGAGTCCTGTTATCAGAAACATAAACTGATAAATAACATAATATTAAATGTCTCTGGCCGAACTGTTCATATGCAAAATATTACTGTAATCTTTATAGAATTCAACTGGAGACAAGTTAAATACACACATGTATAATATTAATTCTAAAACATTGACGATTTCACTATTAAATTACAATAGGTACATTTATAGAGATCTACGAGTCTACAAACCTCTCCAACTCAACATGACGGCATTCCACCTCGCTCTCTTCCTGGTCTGGTCGTGCCTGTTTAAAATCACGTGACTTGTTAAAAAAATCAGGTCATATATAAAAGCCTACAACAATTGTAAGTGCATGTTTCCCCCTCTTTCAATTTAAACAAGGGATGCCTTGGTACAATATTTCCGTTTTGCACAAAAACCTACGGCCAGCCACCTATCTATACTACTATATTAAAATAATAGACTTGAATTTTTGGGTTTTAATACCGAGAAATCGGAAGAGTACTGTCTTTTGTTTTATTAATTTTTAACATCGTTGCTACTTGGATAATACCAATTTGTTTTTAGTTTTTCTCAATCAGGCTTCGCTAAACAATAATCAACGAAAATTCCTTTTAAAAAATCCGGAAATCGTCTGAATTTTTCGGATTTTACAATATTACTCATGCGCATTACATTCACGCTAAATCGCGGGATGCTCCTTAGTTTATATTTCCACAATATCACATTTGCATGGATAAATTAAAAAACGATAATATAAATACGTGCAAGTTTTCATTAAAAATTTGCTATATAATTATTCTGTTCATGAAACAATATACGGGAGATAACTCTAACGCAGTGCGTTTAAGGTAGTCCATCCATAAATGAGGTGAATTCAACAACTTTGGTTGATATGAACTATATTGAATTTCTATTTTGAAATTATTATGAGGCCGACATAAACCAAACTCGGGAATAAGTATGCAGTCCATTAAATGAACTTTTTGCACCTTAAACTTTTTTTTAAAGAGTTATCTGCCTCTTGCATAAATTAATAAAATTGTATTATCAAAAATATGTACAGTAACATGTTTTTTTAACATTATCAAAAAAAAAAAGGAAAGCTTTTGCAACTTTTTACCTAGAGATTTGTGAGAAAATTATTTGTACAATAAAGATATATTTAAAAATGCATTTTCCCCATAGACTTCAATGTTAATTTCAAGAGGGGATAAATTTGTTAATGATAAAAAAAAAATTCAAAATGTTAAAGGTGAATCTTTATTTTTGAATAAACCCTTTGAAATCACACTAAGATTTTAGTTATCAAACTTGCAATTCACGAGATATGAAATATGACAGTTATGGATGGACTACCTTAATATCAACATGGTGTGCAAAATTGATGTATCTATTTCGTAAATGCCCGAATTAATATGCATTGTTAACCCGTGCACGCACGGGTTAAAGTCTAGTAGTACTTATTATTATAGTAAATATTGATTCGTAAGAAATATTAATTAAAATGTATACACATTTGTAAATAAATACAAGATTGTTATGCTTATGACAATGCACTCCCTGAGATTTGTTCTGCATCTGGCATCTCTCGAATCCGTCTGCTTGCAAACTTGCACCATAGAATCAGCCGGTGCGTCGATTTACCCAAATGGACCCAATATGAACCCAAATGGACCCAAATTACGACCTAAATGATCCCAAATAAAATTCCAAATGGCGACCCAAATGGAAAATTATCACAATAAAATTAATCTTATCACATATTCTGAAATAAATCACATTATCCTGATTATTAAACTGATTTTTTAATCATATCTGGGGTCTCTGTATAGACCCGATGAGCGCAATGTTCTGATTGATCGGATTAGATATATTTTTCAAAATAGATAATTTTAAATTTCCTCATACTTTCGTTTGTAATCGTTTCGTTTGTGATTTTTGCTTCATTACTAATTCCTTATTTTGTCAATATCAGTATTTTATATTAAATCAAAGTACTGAAAGTACTGTTAGACGGTGGCGTCGTTTGAAAGTGGCATATTACATGTAACAATGAGTGATGTATGATAATTATTTTTGTCGAAAACCGCGGCCAGTATCGCATACATGTACTTATACTTAACGCTTACTCGCACAACTGGTCGTGAGTTTCCTACATGGATAATTCTGTGGAAATCGTAGCTGTGATCTCACTCTACACTTTACAAATGTTGTGTCTCTTGGTCGTCATCTTTTGGGAATAACCCAAAGATTTATCACAGGAGTCTTTGTCGTATAGAAATTTGTATCTATATTTTGTATCAATATGTTTGTATCTATATTAGTTGACATTAAAACCCCGTTTGAATGGTTGCCACCACATATTGAATGAATAAATCAAATCCAAAGCGATTTCATCACAGTACGCCCAATTATTTGATTGTTTGAAGAAGGGGGAATTTTGGCTTTTTCCCTTTTGACCTTTGGGTTGACCCCGCAAAGGGGAACAACTTTTGAAAAGTGTGGATTGGACTATTGTGCTTTAAATATATTGTAGATTTCTCAAAGTAACGAGAACAAATAAAGCTTTGGTATGATAAAATACTTATTTTTACTAACTAATTGGGCATACATATAGTATGTTTATTGTCCCTTTCGGCAGCATTTTCCCTCATTTTCTTCACGGGGAAAAGTTGCAGTCTTGTGGATCATCACATTTGCTTTTTTCCTCATAGTCAGTTAATACATTTAGGTGTAAAGAAAACGGAACGGGTTTACAAGAACCTGTTTGATAAAACTGGTATTGCTTTTGGAATGCACGTCATCATGAAACATAAGAGTAAATCAATATTTTATCTTCGACTTTAGTGGATTATTTCCATTTGCTCACAACGAAAGTGAATGAAAATTTAAAAAAATATCATACCACATTCGGTTGCGGCAGTTTCATTAATCAACGTTTTAAACATTTGTTCTATTTTATTTAGCTATAGATTTATTCAAATCATTTGAATGAATTCGGGAAAGTCACATGTATATTTAATCGCTTCTCAGTACACTTTAACACGCATAAATTACTTGCTTCATTATACTTTTCTAGTAATCTTACAACAAATATTAATTAATTATACAAAATAAGTTTTTAAAAACACCAAACAAACAAAATTCAAGCTGAACACACGTTTTTCTGACCGTACAGCTGTGTTTATAAAGAAGATGGGGGATAAGATGGCGCAACTGCCCTTTTGGTTTAGTCGTAAAATACAATTTCAAATTTAGCATTTTTTCAATTAGATATATTTGATATGTTATTATACAAGTTTACAAAGTGGTAATTTCTAACTATTTTCAGTTTGAAATATTTCAAAAAGATAAGAAAAAAATAATAAATCTTTAAGTTTTGGTGGTATCGAACCCACAACCTAAAAACCCAAGTTCTATAAAGTTTCCTAATGGCTGGTGCTCTAACCACTGAGCCATTTCATTCACAACAAAGTGTGTTGTTTAAATGCTATATGAGACTATGACCACGAATTTACGGACTTGTATTATATTTCTTAAACGTTCAATTGTTGAGCTACAAAATGACATTTTTGATCTGTAGTGGGTCATCTCTCCACATTTTTGTTGACTAAAATCGGTTTAAATTCCATTAAACCACATTTAGACTGTAAAAAAAATATTGAGCTCAGACCCACTCTATGAAAGAAAATGCATTGAAGTTATAAAAATTACACGATTAGGAGGTGTTGACACGCATACGCCAGTTTAAATCAATATATTGCAAGTATTTGAAATATTTAAAGATTACAGCCCGATGTTACGTTCAATATACATTGTTTTTAATTATTTTTTTTAAAAAAGTATCAGATTTAATGATATTTTAATTTTGCCGTATCTAATCATTCCTCATATGGGCATTTTACACGCCTTATTCAACCCATCTTCTTTGATTTTATTCTTTGCATGTACTAGACAATAGATCTAGGGTTCGCAAATCCCGGTGTAATGAAGAATAATGACCCCCGTAGAATAATGACCGGGGGTCATTTTTCTACGTAGAATAATGACCCCCCTAGCTGAAGAATAATTGGATTTTTCTGAAGAAAAAAGACCCATGGGTTATTTTTCTTCATGTTAAACATGAAGAAAATTGACCCCCATAAAAAAATGACCCCCCCCCCCGTAAACATGAATAGAAATTGGTTACCCTGTATCCAAGATCTGACTTTGAAATTACTTAATTTTTCACTCTGTTCAACTGATTTTGAAGTTATAAACACCGAACTTGTAAATAAATCGCTGTATACAGTTTTTCATATCCGTAGCAAGTACGCGCAAAACACTCTGACATTGCCACAAATTGATTGTTAACAGTTACGTTACTTCTCTCGTCGACATACGGCGGGAAATGACGCAAATAAAGAACAATTCATACACAATGAAGATATTGTGTGATAATTAACGAACAATAATCATGAAA
This sequence comes from Magallana angulata, assembly GCF_025612915.1. NCBI lineage: Eukaryota > Metazoa > Mollusca > Bivalvia > Ostreida > Ostreidae > Magallana > Magallana angulata. The sequence continues at coordinate 54,364,508 of NC_069118.1, forward strand.
GAATAATTGTTGTAATGTTATAAGCAATATTCATTGGTGAATGAATTGGCAATCGAAGAATGATACATGTACATATCTTTATGGAAAAAGACAAAGGGGGCAGGTAACGTAGGAATATGAATATATACTTCTTATTCACATTTCTTGGGGAAAGTGATTTAAAAAAAATCATTCTGCGTTAGTTTTGTTTTCTTCTACGTAATACATGAACATCAATATTCTAAACATTTGTTGTAATGTTGTTTTGTGATCATGAATAGACTTTATTCTTTTAGAGCAAATTTGTGAAGAGTACCTGACTATAGTAAATCTTAATAAATAAGAAACACTGATCGATTATAATAAGAAAAGATTGTTTCTAAACGTGTTGATAACATAGGGTCCATGTTAGGGGTTTATATCCCGCTTGATTTTGATCACACGATCTTTATTGTATCCAAAGTTACCAATGCTCATACAAACTATTGAAGCATTAATCATCTTGATATTAACTAAACTTACTAAAGTATGCCAAGGATAAAGTAAAATATATTTTCTGTACGAGTACTCTCAGTACTTTTACGATTTTCCTTATTGGCCATTAACCTCTACTGGCGTAATGGCTGCTGTCAGTGCCTACTAACTTTAGCTCGGTTATAATGCCTAATGGGGGAGTAAACTTTTCATAATTTTGGTTTCATCATTAATTCTGGGTGATGAACTATTATACCCAGCAGTTTGTATTGTGGAAATCCTTGATGCAAGTATAATTCATGAACAATATAAAGAATATAGAAGATGCGACGGCGAAGCGCGAAGATGCAAAAACGAAAGTGCTAAGTTGCGAAGGCGAAGAAGTGATACTACCATCGCTTCTTCGCCTTTGCAACTTTGCACTCTCGCTTTCGAATATTCGCGCTTTCGCCTTTTTAACTCACCGAGACGAAGTCAATGGGAGCATATGCTATACCCCCGGTGTCAGCGTCCGGAGCTGGTTAAAGTTTTAGTTGCAGCTCCTGTATCTAAGCTATTACTTGTCCTCTCTTCACCAAAATTACATGGATGATGCATCTGGACCTACTGAATCTGGTTCCTAACTTTCAGATGCTGGAGGAGGTTCAGGTTTTTGGAGCAGGTTAAAGTTTTTGTTGCAGGTGCCCTTTAATAGCAATATCTAAGTTACTGCTGGTCTGTACTTCACCAAACTTGCATGGATGGTGTGTCTTATGATACTGATGCACCAGACAGGCTTGAGTGCTCAATATGAGCTATAGGTTTCGGATCCTGGAGGAGGTTAAGGTTTTTGGGGCTGGTTAAAGTTTTTGTTGCAGTTGCCCTCTAATGATTATATCTTAGTTACTACTGGTCCTAAATTCATTAAACTTGTATGGATGGTGCGTCTGATGATACTAATGCACCTGACAGACCTAAATGCTGAATCTGAGCCACAGGTTTCGGATGCTGGAGGAGGTTAAGATTTTATGAGGTGGTTAAAGTTTTGAAACAGGTGCCCTCTGATGATGATATCTTAGTTATTACTTCTCCTAACTTTACCAGACTTCCATGTGGTGCGTCTTATGATACTGATGCACCTGACAGGCTTGAATGCTGAGTCTGAGCCATAGGTTTCGAATGCTGGATAATGGGTTTTTTTTTTTGGAACAGGTAACATGTTTAATAGATAATAGTACTTTTTCAAACTTTCATAGCTGATTAAACTGTAATATGAATGAATCGCAGATGTAACTTCAGATGCAGAGCTTGATCTCCATTATTAAGGATGCTCAAAATATATATCTTAGTTATTTCAGGTCCTAACTTCACCTAACCTGAATAGATGGTGTGTCTTATGATACAGATGCACCTGACAGGCATGGATGCTGAATCAAAGCCATAGGTTGGAGATGCTGGAGGAGGTAAAAGTTTTAATTGCTGGTGCCCTCTGATGATGATATCTTAGTTATTACTGGTCCTAACTTCACCAATCTTGCATTCTTATGATACTGATGCACCTGACAGGCTTGCGTCTTATGATACTGATGCACCTGACAGGCTTGAATGCTTAATCAGAGCCATAGGTTTATGATTCTTGATGAGGTTTAGTTTTTTGGAACAGGTCACATGTTTTATAGATGATAGCTTGCATAGTTGATTTAACTATATTATAAATGAAACGCAGAGGTTGCTTTAGATCTCCATTATCAAGGATGCTAGAGAAATCTCCTACCTCACTCAAACCTGCTTGATAGATAGATGTGGTTGTTGTTAAATGACGTAACATTATTACTATGATATAGTATTGTATGATTTGAAACACTATTGTTTAATAAGATACAATATAATACCATATGTTATATTGTAAAACGTTATATGATACGATAAAATATTGTATCAATTTTTTTGATATTTTATGATATGATGTTGTATCATGATATTAATATGTAAAGTATTGATTTTTAAGATATAAAATTGTATAATATTATATTGTATTATCTATTAATTATTTAATCACATGAAACTATTACATATGATATTGCAATATATAATATTGCATCCTATGATATTATATTGTATATTCTATGATATTGTATCATACAGTATTGTATAATATGATATTGGTTTCTGTAATATAGAATTATATAACATGAAATTGTATATATGATATTGAAATATTATAAAATATCGTATCATACGATATTGTAAAATATAATATTGGTTTATATGATATATTCTCATATCACATGAAATTGTATTTTATGATATTCAAATATATATTATTGTATCATATCATACAATATGTATAATGTGATTGTATTATATAATATTTTACTTTACCCCATGATATTGTATCATGATGATCATTTATATGATACAATGTTGTATCAAATTATATTGTATTTTATAATACAATATCATATTATGTATCAAATATGAAACAGTATCATACAATACTATATCATACTATAATATTTACATTCACTTTCTTTCCCTCTATTAAATTGCATTGGTTGATTTGAGTGATATTTACGCACAACACAGAAGACCCAATCACCAAATCTGGTGCGTATGAATACATTTAGTATTCCTTCAGTATTTTTCGAAGAACAAGAACTTACTCTTCTCGCGACTTCAAACCGGATAACGCCCTGATATTATACTTACGCTGATAAAAATTTCATTGATGTAAATATTTTTTGACAGTTGAATGAATTCAATTGATTAATTTCTTAGTTTACTAAGAGTAAATTCATTAAATTAAAGAAAGAAAAATAAAACTGTGTTATTAGAATTTAAAACGCTGTGCACTATTTTTGTCAGCATATTTCGGCTGTTCCAGTGTCCATTCCGTTAATTTCGCATTACACGTTGAATAAGACAGAGCTTTTTAAAAAAAAATCATATTTGCGGGAAGGAAATACATGTTTAAAAAACGTAAATATAAGCATTGATTCATTATTTTTTGAAAGATGAGGTCTTATAACTGCAACGATCAATGTTATGATGTATTATTGCAAAGTTATATTGTTTCATATGATATTCTATTATTTAATCAAATACAATTATAATGTATAACACATTACAATGCCATATCATACGTTACAATATTATATCACAATTTTTTACGGTATTTTATGGTAATATATGATATATATTGTAAGTTTGATAGGATGCAATTTTAATTTTATATTATTGTATTGATTAACATATGAATATATGATTATCATACAATTTTTTAACAGATAATATACGATATTGTTTCAAAACAGAATCCATGAATATCCAAGATCATAAAGGATTGTTTTCATATAATATGATAAAGGTGGTCTCATAAAGGTGATGCCTCATAAAGGTGATGCCTCGTCTCGGTGAGCTTTGTAATCTGTGATTACCTATGTTTTATAATTGCGGAGCTCTCCATCGTTTAAAGGGTTCCGAGGCATATTTTGGATTTTTTTTTTATAAAATTAATAAAAATAAATTATCCTGCGTAAAATAATTAATAATATTTGAATTTTCCGGGGGGCGGAACCCCTCTACATCAATGCATGAGCAAGGGGTGTCGCTTAATAAAATTAGAATGTTACTGTGTTTGGTCCATGGAAAAGCGACGGCTGGAAAGTGACAGGAGTCTGGAAGTGCATATGTACACATTGTGGCGGACATTAAATTTTGTGTGGAGTAGATAATGATTAGGCATAGCCAGCACTGGTAAACATATATATGTTACATGTACACATTAAAATATTTATAAACATTCATAGTAAGCGCGATGGCCTAGCGCATGCGTACCAATAATAGCATGGATTAATCGGAAAACCTTGGCGAGTACGGTGCCTGTATTAAAATCTATGTAACCGACCGAGACTTGCTGAATGCAATCAAAAAAGGCGAAGGCGAAAGTGTGAAGATGCGAAGGCCAGAGTGCAAATTGGGAAGAAGCGATAGTAGTATCGCTCCTACGCCTTTGCACATTCGCACTTTAGGCATCGCATCTTCGCGTTTCATGGTCGCACTTTTGCTCCTTCGCCTGCGCACTATCGCCTTTGCAACTTAAGTCGAAGTGGCCCTATCGGAACACCATAGATATATGTAATTGTTAAGATGACAACCATACCCCGATGCAATACGTCAATATCTTGTTATAACGGAGGGATTTTTATTTTCTAAGATATACCCCTTCTTTCACTTTAAGTTTATTTGAATATGCGTTATTATTTCTGTTACTTTCTGTAAACTGCAGCAGTAAAAATTACAATAGTGTTAAGACTATTTCACAAATAATAAAAAAATATACTGAAAAACTTTAATCTACATGGGGGTCATTATTCTACAAGGGGTCACTTTTCTTCATTCGGAGTGTGCTCATTTTTATGAAAATGACACTTATTCTTCAGGCAAAGGGGTCATTTTTCTACGTAGAATAATGACCGGGGGGTCATTTTTTGGCGTAGAATAATGACCGGGGGGTCATTATTCTACGTAGAAAAATGACCCCCGGTCATTATTCTACGGGGGTCATTATTCTTCATTACACCGGCAATATTTTCGGAAAGCTATATTTCTGTAGCTCAGCAGAATTCTACAGTCATCTATGAAGCACATTTTTTTTGCCTTCATGTTTCATTATTCATCGCAAATATAGCATGGATGTATACGCTACGGCCGATGTAGCATTGCGTTAAGTGATGACACTTTCTAACCGGTGTGTATTTCAATTGCGAGTCACAACAAACTGGCGCATTTACATGTATATAGGCCCGCCTATTTGTAAATGCATGTTGACAAAATGATGCTAACACTTGGAAACAAATGTCGAAGAAAGTTCATAATAGAGTTGTACTCGCGAGTTAAAAATTATTTGAGAACAAACGGGGCGATGTTTACGTACATATGTAAATAATGTTATCTGATAGTGAAAAAATGCCCCCAAACCAAAGAAAAGATTCTCTAATACATTTAGCAGGGACGGCCGCATATGAAATAAAGTCACTAGTTGTACTTCGCTCATCGAATTGCGTTATTCAGTTCATTGTGAAAAAATTCGACAGAAACTGTTTAGTTAAAGCTGCTTGGTCCGATTTTTTTGTAACTACAGTATCAAAAATTTTTTCATACAAATCATTTATTTTAGAAAGTTATGGACTTTCTCCTATTTACACCAGCAGAATCAGTCTCCTTTCAAAGTTAGAAATATTCAAAGTAAATACAAATAATTTCTCTTTGGGCAAACGAAAAAACAAACCAAAATGCATCACGGGAATGTTTGGAAAAGGAAACCGCTTGGTTTCGTCTCCCGAATGATTGGGGTTATTTAACCCGCATGCTATGCATCGATTGTAAAGAAAGCAGACTTTGGAAATATTAGCGAACAAAACGTATACATGTTTATTTGTAATTTGTCTGATCATTTCGACCTTTATTTAACATGTTTAAAGCGATGTCAAATTCGTAATACAACCATACCCGTCTCGTCGTCAGGGGTGAAATTTTAACATGAGGCGAAATAACGCGGTACCTTTTAATGTCGTTTGTTTTATTAGCAAATTTTGTACGTATTTTTCTTCATTGAAATTTGGCATAATTGACGGGTAAAACTACTGCAATGTCAATTACAAGCTTATCTTTTAAAAAGATTGATGAGCTAGCGCTGTAGCCATCATAAAACACAGAAGCAGATTTCTAAAACATTTGTTTAAATTTCTGAATCGATTATTTAACAATAGGAAGGCACAGGGGTGTATTGGAATTATGCTGGAGTGGGGTCTCAATATAGAATTGTAAATTTTTTATAGAGTGGTCTTCACATCGGCAATGTCATAGCTCATTGACTGTGCCTTAATCATAATGTATCTACTGTAATTTCAATTTCGAGGTGAAAATTTTCAGAACTATTGGTACTGTTTGTATTGGTAGCAATCGTATCTTCCCGGGCTTTTCCGGCAAGCTCGGAAATGTTTTCCGAGCTTGAAGGAATTTAAGTTAAAGCTAGCTATTTATCACGATATTTAAAATTACACTTTGCTTTATAAGACCTAAGCTACTGTTACTTTTTGACATTTACAATAAAACACAAAACTTCATGTGAAGATGCTAAAACGAAATTAAAATGGTACAGTTTATCTAAAATAGTGCAGTATTCCCAGAATCCCCCACTATGGAGTCGAGCATGCGTATTCCAGTGAAAAAGACTAACGTAGTTGCTAGCGCTCGAGAGCGCTAGCAATTATACATATACTAAGCATAGCCATTGTTTAAAGGCGTGCATAAAATTTGACATAAAATCGGACCAAGCAGCTTTAACAAAATTATTATATCTTACATTACCGTTCACAATGTACCATAAATGTATATGGAATATCGCATGTTTTTCTCACAAAAAAGCTAGCGGGTGCTGCAAATTAGAGATACACGAGCTGACACGCCGTGAAATCCATAAGACGTTTTACAGGATATGTAAAAAAAAAAAAAATCTGAACTAAAAATCTTTGAAGCATCGTCAAATGTAGTTTATAAACATTTAAAATGGCGACTCGATTTGCACGTGAATTTTACAATCCGACGTCGATTAGCGTGTTTGAGAGAAAGTCAGCAGCAAGCACTACTGAATTTAAAATCCTCTGATATTCTCAAAAATTGACTGACATTGTCTGACATCTACTGTATAACCACTGTACTCTACTGTAAATCCACTGTACACCCACTGTACAGAGCTACTGTACCACACTGTATCCCACTGTACCCCACTGTACAGAGCCACTGTACTCCACTGGACAGCACAGTACCTACCCACTGACCAGCACTGTACCTCACTGTACACCACTGTACGGGGCACTGACCAGCACTGAACCCCACTGAACACCACTGTACAGGGTACTGACAAATACTGTACACCACTGTAACCCACTGTACCTAGTATGTTTTTATAAGTTATTATGTTTAAACAAAGAATTGAATTTTTACTTTATTTGAGACCAAAATCTGGATTTTTTTTTATTCTTTCCTATTGCTTACAAGAGAGAAAATGGGCTTCTATTTCTTTAAGTTCATATATAATTACATGCGCGGTCAGAATTCTTTCCAGGGAAAGGGCAGGGATACTTGTTTTCTGGGGGAGCTTAGACATATTTTGGATAGTTGTACATGTACTATGTAACGAGGCCGGGTCTAATTAGTTCTGCCCTAGATTTTTTAATGAAATTTTTTACCTGAATTTCTACTGATATAATTATTATTTTAAGATTAAAAAATAAGACATTTACCACACCGTTTGTTTAGGGGGTCATCTCAAAGTTTGTTAATCTTTAACATAGGACCCTATGGGATTTCGCTTGAAATGTATCAATTTTGCACATTTTTTTAAACTTCTGCCCTAGGGATTTCTTTTTCCTTTCTACATATTAAAGTTATTGCTAACAGACATCAAATGGTCAAATAAAAAAAACCTTTTACCTCCTGGTTTGTTCCAGGGTTCTTCTCAAAGTTGATTTTTGTATTCCCAATTTCCCAGATTTGTCAGATAATGGCTATTTTTTATTTGACAAAGGCGGAAAAGGTGATCTTTATAGTATTATTAAAGCCTTCAGACATATTTAAGTAATAAAAAAATATATAACATCACATATTAAGGGTCATTAATATAAAATACATGGTTACTGTCTTGAAATATATGAATTAAGCTATATTTAGGCGGGTTAAGAAAACGTGACAGAGGGTTTGGCCTGCTGAACCCTCTTCACTTTTTCGACCCGAGCCCAAATATAGCTTATACTTCGAGACAGTTATGTTTATTCCACAATATAACATTAATTTTACGCATTAAACGAGCCATTTTTAACAAATTTCGCTGAATATCTGCAGATAAAACTATCACGCCATGGCGTCAAACAAGCAAAAAGATGACGTCACAATACAAATGAAACGCTGCGCGAAAGCGTGCGTACTCGTTCTGTACTCGGCCTCGTTAAATACAAGTAATTTATCATGCAAAAAATTGAAGCATAGTCAGATAGGATTTAAGGTATATCACTCCTCAATGTTGCTGTATTAAGAATTTCTTGAGATGTTTATCACGGAAATCTGTAGACAAAATATACTTCAAAAATACAAAAAAAGGGGGGGGGGTCAGTTTTCATTCCTCTGTGTTAAGGCCCATGTAAGTTGACCTTTTTGCACCTAAAATGCGATTTCAGCTTGATTAGCATTTCTTTTTAACTAAATTAATTTGTTGAAAATCATTTTACATGATGTTCTGTTGGAGCAATTTGCATCTTCGCACGTTATAAGCCTTTAGAGCAAAGATGCGATAGTGCAAAGGTATAAAGGTGCAAAGGGGAAAGTATGAAGGCAAAGGAGCGATGCTACTGTTGCTCGTTCACCTTTGCAATTTTGCCCTTTTTGCACTCTCTCCGTCGCACCTTCGCCTTTAAATATGTGTAAAGTTCCTTATTGTTTAAAGATATATATAAGCATTGAATCATTATTTTTTGAAAGATGTGGTCTCATAACTGCAACGGTGTGTGCATACAAATGGAATAACGCGCGCTAGCGCGTTATGAATTTTTTTTTTTACCTTCTTGCCTTGTACGCAAATGCGAATTATACCTCGAAATTACTGTATTATCCCATGGGTAAATTCAACTAATGGAAGAGCCACAGTAACAGCCACAAGCGTGATCTTTGATTTTCGCTTGTGACGTTGTATTTATCAGCATTCAACGTTTGTGACGTCACAAGTAAAACTCGTGATTTAACCTTTTAGTACCCTGTCTGTGTTATGGTGCTATACCTGCAGTAGCTTTACATGCAAAATATATGTGGAATGTAAATATTTAAGAAATAAACAACGTTATTTAGTGAACATGACGTTATGAATAGCAATTGCTCTGTTGGCATATTTCATGATGCGCGCTAGCGCATCATGGTAAATATGCCAGCGGAGCAATTGCTATTCATTTAAGTATTGAATCCTTATTTTTTGAAAGATACAGTCTCATAACTGCAACGGTGTGTGTATACAAATTGAATAACGCGCGTTATGAAAATTTGTATGCACACACCGCTGCAGTTATGAGACTATATCTTTCAAAAAATAATGATTCAATGCTTATATTTACATTTTTTAAAACTTTTTTTCTTGTCTGCATATGTGATTTTTACGTCAACATTTCTGTTTTATCCTAAGGGTAAGTTCAAATTAATGGAAGAGCCACTGTAACAGCCACAAGCGTGAACTTTGATTCTCGCATGTGACGTTGCATTTTACAGCGTTCAACGTTTGTGACGTCATAATAAAACTAGTCATTCTAACCTTCGAGTACCCTGTGTGTGTTACGGTCTTATAACTGCAGTAGCTTTTCATACACTTTACATGCAAAAAATATTTGGAATGTAAATATACAATTATACACATGATGTATCATATAATGGTTTAAATCTATAACGTCATGGAAAAGTATATGACGTCACACCTTTATGACGTCATAGTATACCGACAGAGCAATTGCGATTATAGAAAAATATTTGCAGATCCTCCATATGGACTAACAGTGGGAAAGCGCAATGGATATGCAAATATTTAGCTATATCAAGAGGTCCATGGGCCACATCGATCTCTTAATAAACAATTCCTTGGAACATTCTATTCTACAACATTTATGCTATTTCTATTGTGAACTTTGAACCTCTTTCTTGAACCCCAGTATTAGTCCGGGGTTGATGTTACATGTAACTTTAGAATCTACACTTTAGGATCCTTGCATAGTAATCTCACAAACTGTAACATTGTAGTTCTCGAGAAGAAGATTTCAAAACATGTTTTCTATATATTTCTTTGTTAAACATTGAACTCCGCCTGGGGCTCCAGTTTTGGTTTGGGTGTAACGGTTTTTATAATTTAGAATCTTCACTATATATCCAAGCTTTTGTGTAAATATTGGCATTTTTGGTGCAGAGGATCTTGAGAAGAAGATTTTAAAAATATTTTTCTACATATTTCTGTTAAACTTTGAACTCCCCCTCGGGCCCCAGTTTTGGTCTGTGGGTCACAAATTTTCAATTTATAATCTTCATATATAAACAAACTTTTGTGTAAATATTGGCAATTCTGGTGCAGTGGTTTTTAAGAAGAGGATTTTAGAAGATGTTTTCTACATATTTCTATGTTAAAATAAGAACCCCGCATGGGATCCCAGTTTTACTTTTGGGGCCACGATTTTTACAATTTAGAATTTTCACTATATATACAAGATTTTGTTTAAATATTGGCTTTTCTGGTGCATTTTGAAAGACACACACCCTATACTCACTGTTTTTGTATAATTATCTCCCTTTTAAAAAGGGTTTAATCTTTTATATTAATAGTTTAGAATTCCCTTCCCATAAGAATGCTTTGTACCAAGTTTGGTTAAATTTGACCCAGTGGTTTTAAAGAAGTTAAAGAATGGGGGAAAAGTTACAGACGGATTTTGAGAAAATACCTCCAACAATTTACAATCTTAACATTTTTTTCGTAAAATGAAATCCAAATGTGTCTGTGTTTAAACCATGGTATTGAACTGAGGTAAGCAGACTGGTAAGTATCAGAAGTCTGGAAGTGCACACACATTATGGCGGGCATTATATTTTATATGGAGTACATAATAATTAGGCTTAGCCAGTGCAAGATATATCAGATAACCTTGTAGAATATTAATGAACTTTCAAAGTACTAAGCACAATGGCCACCATACTGTCTAGCGCATATGTACCAAAAACATCTGAGAGCAAACAGCAAACCTTGGGCGAGTACAATACCTGTCTGAAATTACATGTATGCGTAATCGATTAAGAGAAGGAAAAAGACGAAAGTGAAAGTGCGAAGGTGAGAATGCGAAAGATGTAAGAGCAATAGTAGTCTCTAGTAGCAATCGCCTTCGCATCTTCGCACCTCGCTGCTTCTGCACCCCCCCCCCCCACCCAAGCTCTCTCTCCCTCTCTTTCTCTGTACACACATGCTGTATAAAAGTTTTCTACTTCTATAAACCTTTTCTTCTGTTTCTATATGATTCATGTGTAAAACACAACTCTCCCTCTCTCTAGCAAGCAATGTGTCAGTTTGAGTTTACATAAACAAGTACATTATTTCTGAAGATGCATATAAATCTAAAAAGGCCTTTTCCGTCCTGTTTCTAGCTAACATCACTCAGTATATTCCATCCCTTAATAAGTTTTTGACGACTTCCTGGTTTCAAGTACTTTTGAATTTGGACCTTACCGGAAATTGTTATTACTTTCCATCGCCAACTCTACTTAATGGTAATAAAATCTTAATTTAAAACTGAGCATCACTTGTATCAATGCATTGATACTTGGTCACAGCAATAGTACATGTATCTAAAACAATTGCCGAGAGCAAACAGCAAACCTTGGGCGAGTACAATACCTGTCTGAAATTACATGTATGCGTAATCGATTAAGAGAAGGAAAAAGACGAAGGTGAAAGTGCGAAGGTGAGAATGCGAAAGATGTAAGAGCAATAGTAGTATCTAGAAGCAATCGCCTTCGCGTCTTCGCTGCTTCCGCACCCCCCCCCCCCTCCCCACACACACACACACACACACTCTCCCACTCTCTTTCTCTTTCCACACATCCTTAGTGTATAAAAATGTTCTACTTCAATAAACCTTTACATCTGTTTCTATATGATTCATGTGTAAAACACAACTCTCCCTCTCTCTAGCAAGCAATGTGTCAGTTTGAGTTGACATAAACAAGGTACATTATTTCTGATGATGAATATAAATTTAAAAAGGCCTTTTCCGCCCTGTTTCTAGCTAACATCACTCAGTATATTCCATCCCTTAATAAGTTTTTGACGACTTCCTGGTTTCAAGTACTTCTGAATTTAAACCTTACCGGAAATTCTTATTGCTTTCCATCGCCAACTCTACTTGGTGGTAATAAAATCTTAATTTATATGCAATTCTTTCGTGTTAAGAAAAAACTCAGCATCAATTGTATCAATGCATTGATACTTGGTCACAACAATAGTACATGTATTTAAAACAATTACACTGTAGATAGTATGTGAATTTTTTTAGCAGAGTATATATGATTAAAATTATTTAACATTAAAGGATTAAAGGAGGGCGTGGTTTGAACAAATAATGATTGAACATTTTTTCCATTACAATAGTTAGTATCATTATGTCAATTCGTGCTGAGATAATTTAATTCTGGATGTAACACACTTTCTGGTTGGCTGAAAAAAACAATTCATAACGTATAAAGAATATTGCCTCTGTCATAGTAGGACTAAAGTCAAAAATGTATTAATAGGCCTGACATACTTTCGCTCCTTCACATTCGCACCTTCGCACTCTAGAATCTTCGGCCTAAGGCAAAAGTAAAATGGTGTGATAGGCCCAACCAGACCACCATAAATTCATGTCAAATATCATACATGTTATCATATCATTTCTTTTTAGTACAATGCACATGGCACCAGATATAATAAAATTAAACAAGTTTTCATTGTAGTTTTATATAAATATATAGATATACACTGTTTGATCTCCACATATATCACACTTATCAGTTATAGCTAGCGGGTCCTTCATAAGTTCCTAACTAGTTCAGTATTCTGTGGGGACTTCACCACAAGTTTATTACTAGTTCAGTATTCTGTGGAGACTTCACCACATTCTCTCCAGTGGATAAGACGCCGCATAGCCACCATGTTTAAACACTGCCTGGGATATGTGTTCATAATTCTCAAAGTTGTTTTCTACTGGTCCTGCAAAGCAAAGAGCAAAAACAATAGAGAATTGTATTACACTTTTATCTAGTAAAAATAAAAATGAAAATAAAGATAAAAATCAATCTTCTTTTGAATTGTTTTATTAATTTTTTTTAAAATACATAATAATGTGAAAGAAAAAGTTAGCAAGCTCACATACTTTATGCTCCCCTATTATTTGACAACGATACACATAATGAATGGCAAAGTATGCATTAAATGCACAAAATAATTTGATAAAAGGCAAAACTCTCAAAAAACTCCTGCAAATATGCACATTTATTCCATCGTCTTTAACAACTACAATAACAACTAAAAACATAGGTAATCACAAATTACAAAGCTCACCAAGACAAGGCATCACCTTTATGAGGCATCACCTTTATGAGGCCACTTTTATCATATTGTATGAAAATCATTATTAATAATCTTGGATATTCATGGATACTGTTATAACACAATATTGTTTATCATATTCTAAAAAATAGTATGGTAATCATATGTTCATTTTATAAGGTATTATAAGATTCAATGTTTATCAATACACTAATAAAAATAATAGAATTTCATCCTATGATACTTACAATATATATCATATAATACAATATAATACTTAATAAATAATGTTGCAATATAATATTGTAACATCCAATATGACATTGTATCATGTTATACATTATTGTATTTGATCACATAATACAATATCATAGTATATAAAAAATGAAACAATATTATACAGTTGTTGACTGGGGTCGAGGGCAACAGTTGATCTGTCGGATATAAGGATTTGCAAATTACTGTGAAGTAAAATAAGGTAGAACATCTGTATATTAATTCTTTCGGTCGGCGGAAAATCACCAGTGACCGTTTGATGCTGAGGATATTTTGGAGATGAACTTTGCACAAAATTGAATTCGTGAATTCTTTGTTGAGCCGAGAAAATTATGGCGATCTGATTTCAATTACTTTCTTAATTTTGCTTTGTTTCTTCATATAACAAAACAAATGTTGACTGTGTTTTCGTGCAACATTGATTATATAAGCCCCCTTGGGACGAAAATATTGCCCTCCGCTTCGCGTCGGGCAATATTTCGTCCCTCGGGGGCTAATATAATCAATGTTGCCCTCAATCCCAGTCAATATTTGTATAATGATATTGTATTGTATAATATTGTACCATATTTGATACATGATATGTTATTGTATCATATAATACAATATAATTTGAAACAAAATGGTAACAAGTCATATGAGAAAATAAAATGTGATATAGTAATATATTATATAAAACAATATCATAATCTTATGATAAATAGAGGATATCTGTATTGTGTGATTTTATATTTGCTTTATCCAACGAGTTGAAATGGTGTATATATTCGCGAGGCTTGCCGAGCGAATATAACCATTTCAACGAGTTGGATAAAGCAAATATAAAATCACACAATTATAGATGTTCTATTTATCTCATACAATTTGATTTATATTATGAAGCTTTCGAGACAGTTCCTTATATGACCCGAGACTATTGATTTTTTTTCAAAGATTAAAAACGATGATGCAACGTTGTGTTATGCAGTTAGTGTGACCTTGCGCAATACAATATAGTGCGTCATTTCTGAGATAAATCTAACTGTTTTAATGTAAAGTTTCTCTGAAATATACCTTAAAATAATTTTTTAGCTCTAAATAATTTTTCTTAGAGCTCATTCACATGATTAAATGAAAATACTGATCAGAAGACTTGAATAATCAAGTTTGTTGACATATTACTGGTGATTACTGGTGGTGGAATAAAAGTCTTATGAAACATTATTTCGGTAAGTTCTTGTTTGTAAACACAACCAGAGCGTTCTGTTTTCATCGCATCGTCAGGATGAACTTCTTGATAGTTAACGTAATTTGCAGTTTTATAAAAATCACAAAGCAAATTGAAAGTTGGGAGGGGGCTATCTTATCAAAAATCTTGACAAACAAGAAAAAAGGGTCTTGTGGTTATGGTTACGTATATCTTTGCAAAAAAAGTGGGGGGGGGGGGGGGGGGTAGGGGCTAACCCCCCCTCCCAATTAACCCCCCCCCCCCGGTTCCGACGCCTATGCTACGCAGTTATCTGATTTCCCTCATATTTGTAATTTAAATCTTTGACAAAATCCATTTTTAAATCAATTTTTGTAGTAGATATAGTTATGTTGAAAGCAATAGCAAATCTTCGAAAATAGGTCACTGAGGCGTTGAAGCGAGGGGTTGTGTCAAAAATAGTTCGGACCGGAAGTATTTGTTAAAGCATCACCCGTTTGATATAGCAAAGGTTTGTCACACGGGTAATATACGCCAAACGTATGAAATGAAATATATATGCTACAACATCGTATAGAACGATGAGACGTGTTATAATAATAAATTATTTAAACCAACATCATATCGATCATACAGTATCATATCTTACGATATTATATATATCATATGATATCATATGATATCATATCATATGATGCAATATAACATATCGGAATATCATATGGAACAATATCAAGAGATAAAATAATCCATGATACAATATCATATTTTACAATATCAAAATATATAATACTATGCATTATACGTACAAAAAATAAATAATATCATATCTTATCATACAACTTTGTACAATAAATAAATGAAATGATAATATATAAAAAGTGCCTGTTTAAGATGGTAACTGTTTAAATTGACACCCCGGCCGAGAAAACCATTGTCAACCGACGCGAAGTTTAACATGACCATAACCATCATAGTAATTTTTTGGTGAAGAGTGTCATCATATCATAGAACGTAGACTTTTTCAAATTGAAAAAAAACACATGTTTTTATTAAAAACCTCTAATTTTGCTAATTTTAACGAGTGGTTAAACTCTGATTCTCAAAAGTTAACTACTGAGTAAATTGTTTAACCAGTGTTTCACTTTTGGCAAAAGTTAACCATTCTGCGGAGCTGAATTAAGTCTTTTGACCAGTGATTAGAAATAGATTCTCGCTTATTGTTGATGTCAGTTTTGGAGGACTACACAAGAATAACTGAGTAAATAGATATTTTTGTCATGATTCCGACACAACAAATACAATTAATGAATGAGACATATTTTTGAAATTTAATTATAATATAAAATTACAACATTTTTGCATGCATATCCAAATACAGTGAAGCTTCAGATATCCGGACGCCAGTTATCCGTACGCCTACGTTTAGTGTTTACACACTATTTAATTTGGGAACAGATTTTTAATCTGTTATTTTGTCTCAATTCACATCCAGATAAGGGCAGTTCATTTTTTACTAAAAAAAAAAATCTATACTATGTTATTTATAAACTTTGCTTCATTTAACTGGATGGTAAAATCTAATGATACTCCGCTTAATACAATAGACAGATTATGCCTGTCAGTTGAGTATCACACCTTTTTCATCTGCTAGATCCCCATGAGAGCTCGTATAAACACTCTTAACTTCCTAAATCACTTTTGATTAAGACACGCCTCACACTGCACTTGGCATGGATAACTTTACACTGTGCACCTGTCAAGTGCAATCACTTTTTAAACACCCCTCTACTTCAAAGGAAGAGGGTGCTTCATAAATCAGGAAATTTTTGCAAAGCTTTGTGTTATTTATATTCAGAAAAGTAATTCTAAATAAGTGTCTCGCAAATTTCTCGTTAGATTAAATTGTCGTGTCTAGATATAGAGTTTTAAAAAGATAACGTAAATAGGCTCATTTCACACTTAGACACAATATATTTAACTACACTTTGCTATTATTAGTTTGGTAATATTTCCTGACTAAATAAAAATATAAAGCAGGACTTCGTGTATTAAAACAGGTGAATTTCAAAGGACAACTCTAATTTCTTGCTGTTTAGCATAAACGGCAAAGAAAACAGCATCAAAACCCATTATAAACGAATAAATTATCATTCATGACTACAGTAGACACATTTCAGATATCTTGGAGGATAATCTATCCGGACGGCTGGATTTGGGAACAAAAGCGCTCTGATAACTGAGGCTCCACTGTATATTGCATCTGAAAAACAACGGAATTCAAAATACACATTATATCTGAACTCTATCATATAGATACATGTTAATTATTTACTTACTTGATCGTGCAAATTAAATATCCTTATTTGTGTCTATCATATCAATGCAATTACATGTTTACTAAATGATACTAGTAATTTATAAAACAGTGCAGTTTTATAATATTTTTAAGCTTTTTAAGGGAATGATAGATTCTCCCAAAAAATTAAAATAAAAATTTGAAGAAAAGGTGAAAGAGGGACAGAAATATTTTAATGTTACATACTATAACTTCCAAACTTATACAATGTGCAGAGTGCAGCAATTATTGCTTTTCTAATGATAATGACCCATGTGATCCCTAGCTACATGGACAGATAATGAATCCTTGTACATGTACTATTAAATCAACCTTAATAAATTAAATTTTCTTTATTTACCGCCGGAAAAAGCAGGGGGTCATCATTTCTGCGTCGGGTTCAAGCTAGAGGTAAATGTATATTGTGTATGTTTCCTTATTTGTTTGTGAATAAGTATTTTAGTAATTAAAAGTAGGCTTTTAGCGAGTCCAATAGACAATTTTAGAAACTGATTTACCTTTCCCTCTCCGAATCTTCACTTGATGATTTGTTGGCAAATTTAGCAATCTTCAGAGTCTTCCTGAGAATTGGTATATACACTTCATGAAATTCTTCTGATTTCTTTTACATTGAATCGATAAATTATAGCAATGGCCCGATGCAAAGTACAAAAGAGGATCCGCCCCTTTTTACTCACAGCTAACGGCTAACGATTACGTTAATCGTAAAATAACTCACACTTATAGAGAAAATATAAATGCCAAATAAAAAAAATTCAGCTAGGTACAATGTCTAAAATAATCAAAACAAAAATAAATTTTCTCATAATTTACCTGTATTAGAGCGCAAAACATTGCGTCCATCACATGTATTTTTTATGAAATTGTAAAGACGGATATAAAGTCAGCTTGTTCAGTGATAAATTAAGTGCTGTCTGTTCAAATAGTTATCAGTTTATTTTTCAGACATAACCGACAGACGGACAAAGTAAGAACATTAAGGAATGCTGACCACTGGTTAAACAATAGTAACACGTGGTTAGATAGCCACCGGCTAAATTCACTTTGAGCAACACAACTTTGACCACTGGGTATTAAACCAGTGAATGACATTGACTAATGGTTAAATTAACCATTGATCATAGTTACCAGAGTTTTGAGCAACCCAGTCCTGGTTTACCGGCAGCGAAGATCGTTATATACTTTCACAAAAATAATTGTTAACGGGGTGATGTTTTATCAGTATTCGGGTTTTTTTTTGCACTTTTACAACTATTTTAATGTAGTTTAGGAATTATATTTGCGGAATTATCATGCTATAATATTTGCGAAATAGTTAAAATATTTCTGTGTATGTTGCTACGAATATGTATCTAACAATCATAGACGATCCGTTCAATATGGATGTTTTAACTTTATACATGTATCAGTTCATTGTGGTTCATTGTGGTATTATTGTGGTTCATTTCACTTCATTGTGGCTCATTGTGGTTAAAAGACGCGTCCATAATAAACTCGCTTGCGGCGTTTTTGATGTAAGGAAACCATTTTTAAATTATTGAAAATAACTGAATAATTTAGCCTGAAATGATTAAAATGGGACTATACTTTTAACAAACAATATAGCATTGAATCATGATTTTTTGAAGTATACACTCTCATAACTGCCGCTGTGTGTGCATACAAATTGAGTAACGCGCGTTAGCGCGTTATGAAAATTTGTATGCACACACCGCGGCAGTTATGAGAGTTTATACTTCAAAAAATCATGATTTAATGCTTATATTTACATTTTTTCAACTTCTTGCCTTGTCTGCAAATGTGATTCATGCCTTAAAATTCCTATCTTATTCTAAGGGTAAGTTAATATTGATGGAAGAGCCACAGTAACAGCCACAAGCGTGAACTTTGATTTTCGCTTGTGACGTTGCAGTTTGCAGCGTTCAGCGTTTGTGACGTCATTATAAAACTCGTCAATTTGACCTTTGACTACTTGTTGCATTTAGAGGCATTTGAAGATCACAGAATTTAATGGGAAAACACAGTAGAATGTAAATATTGCTTAATAAACATATAAACAAATTATTTTTACGTAATGCAAGTAAACAGATATTAACATATAAAATAAATATGACACATAAACGTTCAGAAAAATTATTTGTTGTCGTGTTTTTGGCCAATTTTAGACTAATTTAGTGCTAAGTGGCATAACTCACACGTTGTTTACATTAGACACTCCATTTTACCGCGTTGTATGATAAAGCTAAAGACTGTTTACGGAGTCCCGACTAGAATAGTTAATCTCTAACTAAGCTTAAATGGCATTGGTCAATATGTTTATGAGCTACAACATGCACCTGCAGGATTCTCATGCAATCATGGATAGATAAGAGATGATCGTACATGTACGTGTTGTTTTTGGTGAGGGTAGTGATCCTCTTTAAAAATTAATTAGAGTCATCTCACCTAATTTTATAAGGTTCAATCAACCTATCAAGCAACTATCAAGCAACCGACTCTCACTGAATTGGTTGGACAACATAATCTACCGATTGATTTTTTTTTCCCAAAACAATATAACCTCTTCTGTAAGTGTAAGCTTCTATATAAGTGGATTAAAGCTGTGATTGCACTATATCAATCATGTGATTTTTAACCAGCTAGCATTCTTTATATAAAGTTTTTGAATTCCACACGTGACCAACCTTTCCGATAACATTCTTCACAGGAACAGGTGTTATCAAAATGGATTCACTGCAGGCTGCAAAACGTTAACTAAATAAACTCAAAAATGTTATCAATGAAAAGAAATTCAGAATGACATGAACAAGCAAAAACTTTGCAAAACATTTTTAATATTGACATTTGCAAATATGTATAAAAACATTCATTTCTGGGTGAACTTTTTAATGACCTCACAATGATTACCGAACACAATTATTGGGTTTCTCAGGATTTGATTATGTGACCAACTAACATTAAATCTGTTAAGGTTTAAACTACATGTTATAAATGTGACAAGAGGCCTACATGCCTTGACACTCACCCTAGTACCACAGCCATTAGATTTGCCTGTCAGGGGGTCCTATTTTTGCATTTTAAGCTCTCTTTTTTAAGTCTCAGCCCAAATCTAAGTTTTTTATTTGAAAAATAAATTATTAAAAAGGGGAAGGACAAGAGTCGGAATAATCTTAGATTATTTCTATTACAGACTAGCTTCAAATTCAGGTGCCAAAAGCTGTATTTATTCCCTCATTTGTGTGTACTCTTTGATTATAGTTATTATGTATTGATTGATTTGTTAAATCCGCTTTTTCCGTCCCTTCTTTTTTCTTTACCAATGTTAGATAGACACTTTAACATTATGTTGTGCACAATCAGATCCCTGGTTTTATACTATTTAACGCAAGCATAAACCATTTTGTATTACATGTACCATTAAATCTAAATGTTTCAAGTGAATAAACGAATTGAATTGTATAAAACTACTGCCTGTCACATTTTCGCAGTTAATATTAGTCTTTAATTAGTGATTTAGAGAAAACAGTTAACATAACTCAATTTTTCTCGATTGTCATGATTTATCTCTAATATTTCATAATTTCGTAATAATGGCCCTACACCAGATAACGTATTATTTATACAAAGTATATTGATCAAAATTAATTCTCTTTCCATATAGGCCTGAAAAAAGGTCAGGAATCTGACGAATTCTTTGCTTGATTTGTAAACGTTATTTATATTTTGTATCTCGATCAGAATCTATGGGTGTTGATTTTTTTTTTACCTATGTTGAAAATTGACAGGGGGAATTTGACTGTAGATTATTTTTGATAGTTTGTCACTATAATTTTTTTTTGTAGTGTAGGAAATGTTTTCTATACATCCTTTGATACTTATTTACAATAAATTTAAATTTCCCTGTGTTGTTTTACAACTTTTTACTGTTATAAAAATGTGATAATAGGCACTTAAGAATCGTTCAAAATGGTCGGTTACAGTAATCATTATATGTCTGATATAGTGGATTGTATTATACAAGTAAGAGTTATTTTTATTTTAATGAAAATATTGTCAGTTAAATGGAGGATAAAAAAATATTACGACTATTTTTCTGGTCAATTTCCCAATGGTGACTGGGGAAAAATCCCTTTAATCTTGTCATTTCAATACATGCATATACTTATCATGATTTTTTTAATATTCTAATTATGGTCGTATGTCCTGACAATTAATATTAACATTTACGTACTTGATTATAAAATTATGGAGCATGAGATCACTATATCATGTGTTTGGGTATGGTTTTCATAGGTTGACAGTTTCATCACTAGATCCATATCTTGTGCATCTGATTATATTTTACGAACTTTGTTGAAGACTTGCGTGACAAATAATGGGAGAACGACTCTGAAAGTCTCTGAAAATCTCGCAAAAATTTTTTTAGCCGCAAAAAAATTTATTTATGGTAGATTTGTTTACACATACGAGCTTAGTTAAAAAAAAGTTAAAATCCCAGTTCCTTCAGAAAGTTGGACTTCATGCTTCAGGTTAATTTAATGTTTACGATTTTGTAATCTATACCCCAATTGAAGTTAATATATTTCTTATTCTGAACCTTCCTTCGTTCTTTTTTTCAGACGTTCCGCCTCCCTCTGAGTTACAAGTACACCTGTCCGTCTCCATCTGCCTGGGTGCTGGTGATTAACTCTCTGCTGACTGTCTTGGGGTGGGGTTACCTGTAGCCAGAAAACAAGGTAAGTCTAATCATCTCTGTTTTACTGTAGATTCTTATTAACAGCGAGGAATTAACATCTGCGTAAAATCGCGAGAGGCACCCTTCGCGGATTTTTAAAGAGTTAAAAACTATAAGAAATGTATGGAACGCCAAATTAACATATATTCAAATATTTGTACCTATCTTCAAATAATTGTACCTATCTTCAATTAATTGTACCTATCTTCAAATCATTTGAAGATAGGTACAATTGAATTAAAGATAGGTACAATTGAATTAAAGATAGGTACAATTGAATTGAAGATAGGTGTAAATAATCATACATATCTCTAAATAATTATACCTAGGTACAAATGAATTATACCTAGGTACAAATGAATTATACCTATCTTCAATTCAATTAAAGATAGGTTCAATTGAATTATACCTATCTCCAATTCATTTGAAGATAGGTAAAATTCATTTAAGGATAGGTACAATTGATTTGAAGATAGGTTCAATTCAGACATATCTATAAAGGATTTGAAGATAGGTACAATTCAATTATGCCTAGGTTCAATTCGTTTTGTGTATTGTTGAAAATAATGAACGCTCCATTGAAGACATTTCAACATGGAGGGAAACGAGGGAAGCACCAACAACCCCTCTATTTGATGGGGTATGAAGTGCCTATAGAAATTTTTGAAAATAAAGATAAAAAATATTAATATCATGCATTCTGACTGTATTTTGGTCTAAACGTTCTACATAAAACAATTAATTTAAGAAATGAAGATAATAATTTTTCTTTTGATCGACGTATCGCATTGATGAAAAAGTTTTCCGGTCAATTTTTTCTTTGATACGTCAATCAACAGAAAAACTAATATCTTCATTTCTTATCATTTTCAAATCAAAAACTTTGAAGTGTCATTGATCAAAAATGTAAATAATGTAAATGAAGCGTCGCGTATGAATACAAAACAACAACAGCAACAATATACAAAATGGATGTGCCTTCATCTGATGCAGTACCATACAGGGAGTATTCATTATTGCCAATATTTTAGTAATTGAAGATAGGTTCACTTCAATTGTACCTATCTTTAATTCAGTTGTACCTATCTTCAATTCATTGCATTTGTACCTATCTTCAAATCAGTTGTACCTATCTTCAAATGAATTAAAGATAGGTATAATTGAATTGTACCTATCTCTAATTCAATTTGAAGATAGGTACAATTGAATTGAAGATAGGTACAATTGAATTGAAGATAGGTACAATTGAATTGAAGATAGGTACAACTGAATTGAAGATAGGTACGATTATTTGAAGATAGGTACAAATATTTGAATATATGTTAAATTGGCGTTCCATAGAAATGAGGATGGAAATTCCCTGATCGTGATTTTATATTTTCGTGATTTGATCCGAAACCGCGGGATCGCGGAATTAAGTATTCACGTAATATAAGGAATTTACAGTTTTTGTTCCCTCATTCTTTTTATAATGTCATCGACTGAATTTAACGCAATACTTGCTGCAGTTGATATGTCGGGATTTTTCATTGTGAACTTTGCAATTTAAATTACAAGGTACTACAATGACATAAAAGATCATAAATGTTTTTTAACTTTATTAAAATTAGTTTTTTCTTTATAAGAAAAACATTTTGGGGCCCCAATTGAAGCAAATTATATTACTGTCATCTTAAATACAAAAATGCGACTCCTCCTCTTTAACTTATAATATTGATGCCTTAGAATACCATTAAAACTCTTCACCTTATTTTTTTACTGAATTTTTTTTCTCAGAAAGACTTTAATTATTGGTTTTTAAAATTAATATTTGGAAGGCAGTTGTTCCTAGGTCTCTTTATATGAAAATGAAATCCAATTTCATTCATTTCACAAAGTCAGCCCCAAACATTGATAAAGATATACAGTAAAACTCAGTTATAGCGAAGTCCTAGGGACCAATGGATTTACTTCATTATAATTCGTAATAATAACTATAGCGAATTCACCATATACATGTTTTCTTTCACCAGACTATAATTGAGGCTTAAAATAAAAATACATTACTTTGATACCCTTAATAATCCGATTGTGAATTCATAAGTTTATATGAAAAACAATTCATTCAACTATTATGTTATGTGGTTGTGCAAACTTTTTAATTTGTATAAAAATTTATTATAAAAGTGTTTAATTTCGTTATTATTCACCTCCACGAGACTCAAATCAATTCACTATATAAAAACTTACAGGGGACTTAAAAAACTTTGCTATATCTAAGAATTAGCTGTATTCGTGTTCGTACTAAGCGAGTTTTACTGTACAGTACAATAACCCGGTAGATTCGTAGTCAAAGCAATTTGAAGCTTATAAAATTAAGTGTTTGTTTCAGGGGCGGCATTTCAAGATTGGGGGGGAACTGGCCAGGACCTTGGAGGACTTCTTGTTACCAAACAAACAGTGAGTCTCAACAAAGATTGGTAACTCTTGCTAATTGAAAGTACTGTTAGTAAGTCTCAACACAGATTCATGTGGTAACTCTTACTGCGCCAAAGTTCTGTCAGAGACCAAACAATATTCCGGATCAAAACACAGATTCATTTGGTAGCTCTTACTGTGCCCAAGTTCTGTCAGAGACCAAACAATATTCGGTTGGAGATCCATCTCTTGGTTTTACGATGTGTGAGGCTAACCAAATCCACACCCAACCTCTTACTCATTCAATTTAATGTTCTTCAAAACAGCGAGTCTTTGCAAAACCTTTAAAAGCTCTCACTAAACTCAAGTATGGTCAAGAGACTACCAAACAATCACATCTGGTAAGGAGTTCACAGGTGAATTATCTTTTCTTCCATCATTTTTTTTCATTTAATTTAATGTGAGTGCTGTATAAACCAGGTTATTGTTTTTTTGTCTGTTCAACATATAATCTTTGCTGGTTTGCTGGAGAAAAATGTCTGCAACTGTCAGAGAGTCATTCATTCATTCATTGAATGTAATGCATAAAATAAACATGATTTCATTTTCCGTTCGTAGTCTCTCAGATGACCTGTAGGTCAATTTTTCATTGTTATTGCAGACAATTCTGTTGAAGATGATCTATAACTGTATTTTGCTTCTGTTGTAGACCCTCTCCATCTACCTTATCAATGGAGGATTTCCAGAGAGATGAAGCCATTGACTGCAAGGTCTGCACACTCCTGACTCAAATGTTAACCCAGTGTCTTTTTTACTTATCTCATCTTCTATTAAAATAGTAGTAGGGGATGGGGGGGGGGGGTGTAGGGATAGAAAAGGGGGGGGGGGGGTCCTGTCCTCAATCACCTGTGGTATATACTTAAATAATGGTTTACATGTAAAGGACTATTTATGGTTTGAGCCTAAAATGGCCCCCTAAAATGAACATTGTCTTTTTACTGTAATTCTTTGTTTTATTTGTACAAATATACATTTGAAGTTTTTTCATAATTTTCATTTTGATTTTTAAATCAGTGTCCACAACTTAAAAATATGACATCATAAAGTTAACCTTTTCCCGCCATTTTCTCATTTTTAGCATAAAACGGCTTGTTTTGAAACAGTTTTTCTTTAGGGAAACATTGAGCGACTTCTTGAACAAACAAAATATTTTCCCCAAAGATGTATCTCTCCAATACTTATAAGTGACAAAATGTTTGTTCTTGTTTAAAGAGTCGCTCTATATTTCCCATTCGAAAAAAGATGAGAAAAATGTCCATTTTTGACTGATTTTGATTGAATTATAAAAATAGTGTCACTTCTGACGTCATATGCTGCCAGTGAGTGCATATAAATCAAATAAATAGGTAAAAAACATATTTTATGTCAACTCTTTAATGATATAACACAACAAATTAATGTACCTGAATCATTTTAAAATTAGCGAATTATGGGGGCCAAATTTGGCTAATATCATATATAGTTCTTTTTCTTCTTTACATATTTATTCTTTTTAGTGTACTTTGATATATTAATATTTGTTCATACAACAGGTTATTCAGATGATCAGAGATGACATCCTGTCCTACTCCTCCACCATCCCTGCCGACTTTGTCAAACAGATCATGAAGCTCCTCAACAGGGGCTCCATCCACTCCACATCTTCTGACTCGTTCATAGGTCAGTGAAATTCTGTAAAGTTGTAATTAAACACGGGTAATATTACTAATGTAAAATGGAGAAAAAACATTCACTACACTTCTTTCGACTCCTATATAGGTCAATGAGATACTGTCAATTCCTCATTTAAAGCAAGGAATTATATTTTTCATGAAAAGTGCACATTTAAAGTTAATAGTCGGAGGCAATGCAAAAATGGGAAAGTAGAGAATTTTAGAGGGTAAGGTCTAAGTAAGATGATACAAATGTAATTTTTTTATTAAAATTGACCAAACGCAATTTCATATTTAGACACAGATTCCAGCAAAAAACTACGGGAAGAATTTGCCAAAGACCTGCTTTGAAACCCTTCTCCAGTTCTCTTTCATCAACAAGTCCAAAGGTGAGGAGGGAGGAATAACCAAGATGGCGGTGATGTCACTTCTACAGCGGTGCCAGGAAGTGGTGCGTAAACACGTGGATAATGAACGACTCAGCGGAAAGTGTCCGCTTCCTAGGTACGTGAATCTGAGATCATAAAAGAGAGAGAGAGAGAGAGAGAGAGAGAGAGAGAGAGAGAGAGAGAAGAAGTTGTAAAAAGTCGACATTGAATACTTCACTGGGCTCGAAAATTGATCTGATTGTGACATTATCTGTTTAGAGGCCACAGATGCTTATCATGAGGAAGTTTGGCACTAACTTGATATCATTTTTACATGTACCAGACAGCTTTAGCACATGACAATTTTTCTTCCACAGACCTCGGTTGGCTGAGATGGCCTCTGTCCTAAAGGCAATCACCACATTATTGAGGTCACTAAAGCAAGCCCCACCAGGAAACGGTCAGTTTAACATGTACAGGTTTTAGGTGATTTTACCCTATCTATCTATCTATCTATCTATCTATCTATCTATCTATCTATCTATCTATCTATCTATCTATCTATCTATCTATCTATCTATCTATCTATATATATATTAATCTATATTTATTCATGATCAATTTGTTTTTACCATTTTAAAAAAAAAAGGGCAGGATAATGTTTTGCATCTCGAGACCAAATGTTGTGTGATCAATATATTCAAAACACATTTAACTAGGTATGCTATTACTTTTAAAGCATAAGTAACCTCCTTTTGATCTTTGAGTCAAAAGATCAGGGGTCAAGGTTCAGACCAATCGAGACACCAACCAGTAGACTATGTGTTCCATTAATAACTTAAGAACCATTTGATTGCTCGTTTGGGAGTATGATGACCTCTATATATTGGATTCGAGGTCACAAGGTCATTATTAAAGATCAAACTTCTCCGACCATAGAAAGATCTTGTTAACCCTTTGTTCACTCAGCACCTCAGAGAATGTTTTTGAATTGTGTGAATTGAAACGAATTTTTATTTTAAGGTGGATCTCTACACCAAATAAGTGTAGGAGATTTTTGTTGCATGCATTTGTTACTAATACTCGGCACAATATTCAACAATGATAGACCTCAAAATACAATACTCTATTTTCTAGAGAATTTTTAAAATATCAGTCTGGTTCCAGATAACCCCTTATTTGTCAAATTTTTAAACATTTCTGTTTTAAAATTCTTATGAAAGTGAAATGTCATTAAGTTTAGAAATAAAAGACAAAATCATCATGAATGAAATTTGTATGATTTTTATTGGAATCCACATAAATATGAAATTTAAATATAAAAAAAATCTTTTAAGGCAAACTGCTGGACAAAATCCCACAAAAATCTGAAAATATAAACAATATTCGTTGGTTGATAGGATGAAGAAAAGAAATTGAATGAAATTGAAAAATTAAAGAAAATGCTGAATTATTGCAAAAATCTTGGTATGAAAGATCCTGTTTAAGAGTTGTCTTTCTTTATTTTACATGGTCTCAAATATCTTTTTAAATTAATAAAATTCACGAAGAAAAATTAAATTCGGACGAGCTAATATTATCCTCTGACCCCCCCCCCCCCCATTCCTCCGATCCACGCATGTATTTATCTAAAAACTCGGAATCCAATTATCATACAAAATATAGCAACTTATTCAATAAAAAGGGGAAAATATTTTTATATATTCCAAAATCAATGTTTTAGTAACTAAATATCTAGGTTTTTTTTTAAAATGAATTTTCATTTAATCAATATTGTCAAATAAATATTAGTATATATGTTACATTAAAGTTTAAAAATTAAAAGAATTTAAAACTATGAATTACAATTTATAGATACATGTAGTTTTAAATTATCTGAATTTTAAAACTTTGATGTTACATATATGTGGAGGAGGGACAACTTTTTTAACGATAAAAAAATTCCACCATATTGCTCAACATACTGATTTTTTTTTCAAAAGAGAGAGGTTAACTGGTCTGGACTTTAAAATGTCTTTGAAGTTTTACTTCACAGGAAGATCAGCGAGTCAGTATCTGTGTATAGTATACATACTTTCAGTATATCAAAAGGTGTGAATGTCCCAATATTCAACCTTGTAAATTGTCAGTCTGACACCTTGTTCAAGATATTACGTAATTCCCTTATAAGGGTATTTGTGGTCTTTAGATTATTAAATCCATTTGAAATATATTTTTTTAAAACATAATATGCATTACTTAAGTAAAGCGTCAACATCTGCAGTAAATATTGTCTGATGAATATTGAGGTGCCTGTAATAAAATTAATGTTTCTACAGACTGAGTGAGGTACAAAATAAGGTACATTGTAAATCACAGGTCAGTCGAAAATTTAACACATTTGTATCGTAAATTTAAAGTTTTTTGTGTGTTTGAAAACACATGCACACTTGTAGAAGAAACTGTGCCATTGATCGGTTGAAGTTCAATAAAATGTAATTTATGTAATATCCATTGTCAGTATCTGTTGTGAATTCTTTGGAATAAGCTACAACAACAAAAAATATACTGCTCAACTAAAACTAATGCGTTGAAAATGGCTGAATTTATCGATGAAGCATAATTTCTGAAATATGAAATGGCAAACCAGTTTAAACAGTGTGTTTCTGACAATTATTTATATCATGAAAAAACAAGAAGCAATTATTGTGAGATCTCTTGACCAATTATCGCAGTGATATAGTTCATGCAGTCCTGATACAGAGTTAAACGTCAAAACTGGCAGTTGGTGCTTATAATACCGCGTAAGCAGATACTAGGGTAACGGCTCATTTAAAATAAAACACATTTTCATACATTATTTAAATGTATGTACAAAATAATTAGCAGCTATAAAACTTGAAATATCTGATAAGATTAAAATTAGTTCTCATACTGAAATCGACACGTAGATAAAACATTGTCTGTATAACACTGCATACATGTACCTAAGAGAGTTATCGTTCGTTATCCGCTAGGGTCCCCGTGAGAAATACTCTTCCGGTCAGGACCGTAGCAATAGACCGTGGCTATTTATAGCCACCGTCTAAAAAAAGCTTTTACCTGTTTACGAGACACTGAATGATCCAACATGCAGTATGTAACGACCTGATATTCGTGTAATGTCAAGATGAACAGAATGTCAGTTTTCTATATTCAATATTTATCCCCAATTTTCTCGAATGTTTTATATAAGATTTTATTATGATTATATTTAATTTAAAAAGAAAGGATTGAGGAAGTTATTGTATTTTATAAAACTAAAAGTAAAATTTAATACTTAGAGAAGCGGGCCGGTGTAAAGTCGTAGAATAATGACTGAGGGTAATTTTTCGACGCAGAAGAATGATCCCCCCCCCCCACCCACCCCGGTCATTATTCTATGCAGAAAATGACCCCGGTCTTTGTTTTACGTAGAACAATGACCTTCTGCCTGAAGAATAAGTGTCATGTTTATATAAATGAGCACACTCTACATGGAGAAAACTGATCCCTGTAGAATAATGACCCCCTTAGAGATAAAGTTTTTAGTATAATTTTTTGTGAAATAGTCTATAGAATATTGTAATTTTTACTGCGGATTACAGAAAGTAACAGAAATTATTATTCATATATCACCGTGCAAAATTCACTGTTTAATTATAACTTTATTTTGGACTTTTCTATTAAAATTCAACATCTGTTTCGTAATATATATAATTTTCTCACAGTTTATTTCTTACAAAGTTACTGATTTATTTAGTGATTAACACTTTTCGGACTCTTAATGTGATTTCAAAGAGACAGAGTGTCATGTCTCAAGGACTGTTAATCTCTTAAAACAACATTGTGCAATTATCAGTTTTTCATTTCTTGGACATCAAAGACTCACTGAGTTTATTTAATTATTTTTTTATCTGTAAACCTTTCACTCAGCTTACTTATGTCATCACTTGTCAATTTATACTTATTGTTCAGATTCTTATAAATAGTTATGTACAATTGTCAATCGGCAGTCTGGAATACGGCGGCCAGCCTCGGCCACGTCCGACTCACCCAGAGTCTTGAGTCCGGAGGCCACTACTGGCCATATCCAACTTGTTTGTAAAATGTTTGTCTGTTAAAATGTTATAATGTTGCCATCGTTGAATCTCGTCCATTAATACGGAATCCTTCATCACTTGGTTTATTTCTCTGGAACTGTATACTGCTGGACCTTCGGGAATACGACAAACCTACCCTTCGTTTTTACCTTACGGCCCACAGCGCGCCTCAACCTTATACTACTTATACCTTCGACGCCAACATTCCCTCACCCCGTCCGTACTGCACACGGCGGATATACAGATCCAGAAGAATACCATAGCACCGTAAAAACTACACGGTCACACATACTCGAATAAACTTAATGTGTAAGAAGGGGTATATCTTAGTAAATACCATGCCTCTGAAGACATCTATCATTGACATCTGAATTAGCTGCAACGGAAGCACCACCGGACCTGAGTGAATGAATACCAATATTTAAATTTGGAGCAACGGTTTTTGACATGTTAACAATGTTTTCTTTAGCTGCAGTGTAACTAATAGGTTTATTTTTCTTTATTAACTTGGCAACACCTTTGCTTCTGAACACTGGCTTGAAAATAAAATCTGACGACAACAAATTAATATTTGCAGCCGATACATAACGCAAAAACATACTGTAAGGACAGGCACATGTGACACCCTTGGCTAAGAAAACCTAATTTCCTTGTCTTAATTGATCATTTTTACTTTTTTCAATAAAAAGCTAGCTTTAAATACTCATCTTCAACAAATATGTTGTTACATTTTAAAAAACTTATTTCATCAAATCTTAAAAACCCAGCAAATCAAAATAAAATCATAACTAAATTTCTCAAAATCAAAACATCACTTGTGTCTTTATGCAATGAACACAAACTCTGTAACATATCGTATCAACTGGATCTTTTCTACGCACAGGTTTTGCGGATAATCTTTTGGCTGAATCTTGATGAGATTTGACGTATGCGCTTGATATAAGATTTTAAAAGATTAGTGCGAATGTTTCTTCACTTGTTGCAATACTGCTGTTGTCAGAGGCAAATTCCCATCGTGAGCCCTGGACCGGTAAATGTCCGAGTAAAAATAAACTGGCGACTTCGAGAGAATAATGACGTATATCTCCGCTATTTTAAGACCCGTCAACTTGAAATTCGGCATGAGTGTATCTCAGATATTACTTTTCTGAAAAATACATGCATATTGTGAGTGTTTTAAAAATTCATTGATTTATTAGGCTTTTGAAGCGAGCTGGTAGTTTTTTATTTGGGTCAGAGTTCGACCCCTTTCTTTATTTATGGTTACATTGAAATTAATGTTAAAACGGGCTTGGCCCCTGTGATTCATACAAACATCTTGTCTTCAGTCTAACAGTGTTACCAATAACTGCCTTCATTGAAATAATCTGACCCACAATTTTTGCCAATTCTTTAACTTGAAAAAACATTTTATTTTTCATTACCTTCAAATGTACAAACTCTAAAGAAGAAATAAGTCGCTCAATTCTATCTTCTGTAATAAAAATTTTCTCTTTTTCCATATCCCATAACAGGCCTAACCAAATTCTACGTTTTGTTGGAAGCCATTCACATTTATCATCAGCAAACAAAAATCCCAGATTTTCTAACTGTTGTTTAGCGCAAATGCTAACATTTTTTGCTTTATCTATACAAGATTCAGCCCCAATGCCATCATCATCTTATAAGTCAACTTTAGTATTATTATTACATTGACCCAATATTACACTGACCCAAGAAGAAGAAAGGCCATTTTCCTTAATAAATTGTTTTTAATACGTTAGGATTTGGAAAAAATGACAAAATAGTGTTGATCAGCTGACGAAATGTGAAAGGGGAGGGGGGGGGGGGGTGCTGACTGTTTAATTAATACCTCGAATCAATCAAAATGGTTTTACTCAAATTATAACTATTTGTATTATTGATTGAGAGAACGACGCTCCTTCAACCTTTACAGAACCTTTTTACTCATACAAAGACAATTAAAACAGCCAGTACTTACACGTACATGTATATGATTAATTTATCAAATCAATATCCGGATGATTGATTATAGGAAACCACATTTCAAATTTTACGAGCAATTTCCTTTTTGCAAATTTGAGGGCATGCATGTTTTTGGGTGTTTTTAAAGTGAAAACTATAATTTGCAATTAAGGAAGATGATATCTTGTAAAAGTGTGGTTTGGTAAACAGGATATTTTTTACTAATACCTTTTAAAACGGGTTAAGTCATAGAAAAGTCATAGCTTTTAAAATCGTTAAAAGCATACATGCTTGTAGACAGATTGAGAAGATTGAAGGCGGGAGGCTATATATTGACTATAGATGTCGGTATAGGATTGGGGGTGCAGATCCCTCTCCATGCAATATTTATACCTATTAAATTCCGATGGTAAATTTACCAAGAATAGGCCTTGGAACACTATAATCCTTAGGGAAAAACCCCTGTCACACCGGAGCTACGTCCTCACGGCGATCCCGCTGCGTCCTTCAATATTATAGCATTGAATCATGATTTTTTGAAGTATACACTCTCATAACTGCAGCGGTGTGTGCATACAAATTGAGTAACGCGCGTTAGCGCGTTTTGAAAATTTGTATGCACACACCGCTGCAGTTATGAGAGTGTATACTTCAAAAAATCATGATTTAATGCTTATATTTACGTTTTTTAACTTCTTGCCTTGTCTGCAAATGTGAATCATACCTTAAAATTCCTATCTTACCCTAAGGGTAAGTTAATATTAATGGAAGAGCCACAGTAACAGCCACAAGCGTGAATTTTGATTTTCGCTTGTGACGTTGCAGTTTACAGCGTTCAACGTTTGTGACGTCATGATAAAACTCGTCAATTTGACCTTTGACTATTTGTTGCATTTAGAGCCATTTGAAGATCACAGAATTCAATGGAAAAACACAGTAGAATGTAAATATATAATGTAAAACGTCAAGGTAAACGCAGTAGAGTCCCCTACAGCGCCTTAACAACATAAAGGCATCTTTGTCCGTCGCGGTGGGATCGCCTTGAACATTTTAGAACGCCATGCGACGGCGCGCATTTTGAACATGCACAAAGTACGCGCCGTGGCTCTGCGTTCTGATAAACACGCCGTAAAAGCGTAGTGGGGTCACTGGGACAGCACCGTAAGGTCCCAAGCAGCGCCACGAGAGCTCCGTCGGCGCGCTCAGGGAACGCAACTAATCGCAGTGTAGACGCAGTGATAAGTCAATTGCGCTTGCACGGAGACCTCACGGAGTCCTTTGGGATCTCACTGTGTCTCTTTCACGCTCTCACTACGCATACACAGCGTTTGAACAAGTTGTTTTTCATTGGGCTGCGTTCACACAGCGACCCCAAAGAGCTCATCGCGCTCTCGTGACGTTTCTTCTGCGTTCATACCGAGCTCCAACGGCGTTTCTAGTGCGTTGTCATTAAGACCACGAAAAATCGAACAATGGCTGTTGTACAATAGCAAGTGATGTAAAAATTATCAAACTGGATATAGATGACTAAGTAAAAAGTAGCATTTGCTAATATTTCAAGACCTATCAATGGACGTAGATGGAATTCATCCCATTTGGTTCTGATGTATTCACATCTTTTCTATGTTTTCTAACAACTAATAACGGATCTTTTTTGTAGACCTGACTGCTAAGAGTTTTGTCCTAGTCCTTCACATATAGGCTGGAAGTAGTTATGTTTCAATTACAATGTACCTTTTCATAAAATCAAAACATTTATTTACTACTTTTAAATTCTTGTTTGTTTCCCATACAATTGTACATATTAATATTAACCTAACAAGAAGTAAAGAACGTCTTGTGCACGCAGTCAGCGCGCAGAGCACGCCGTGGACGCGCGGTAAAAACTCTTAGCACGTCGTGAGCGCTCGGCCGAGACTCAGCGAGAGCGCAGTTAATCGCCAAGTAAAACTAAGTGGAAACGCAGTTACACGCCGTGGGAGCTCCGTAAGAACGCGTCGGTCGCCTCCAGGACGCCGTGACATCTCCACTTGTAAAATTTTCAAATAAAACTGTACTTTTTTTCTGAATTTTCCTTGCGATCTTACGGTGATTCCATGAATTTTACAACACCGTGAACACGCCGTGGGAACGCAGCTTGGTGTGACAGGGCCTAAACCAACCCCGCCCCCCGGAAAAATTTTTCTTGATCCGTGCACAGAGGCATCGTATCCGCTCTACACTCTATGACACACAGACACATACGCATTATATATATATATATATATATATATATATATATATATATATATATATATATATATATATATATATATATATATATATATATATAATCCAAAATGAGTGAAAGGTGATATAACACAGTATAAATAATCAAAAAAGAAAACGAAAATGAACAGTTCCAAAGTAACGGAAGTTCACGGTATATATATATCGATTAATCCGTTGACTCAGTAATTAAAACATTCAACAAAATCAGACAAACAAAATGTATGAATGAAACAACGTTTAATATAAATTGATTGCATGTAAACATTGACAATTGTCATTAGCTAAACATCAAATGATGAAATGTGTAAAGACTTGAACACTTTTGAAGTGAGATTTCAAGAAAACTGTTAATGTTCGTGTGGTATTAGTATTCAAACTACAGATATCACAAAATTCTACAGATATCACAAAGACAACACATTGCGTCATCAGAACTGTTCATCAGATTAAAAAAGGCTAAAAAAAGTAATAAAATACTTAGTAAAACCAAAAAACAAAAAAACAAACAAACAAACAAACAAAAAAAAACACATAAAAAAACCCGACTCAATCAACTACAGTAAGTACCCTGCAAAGAAAAAAATGAAGAAATATTATATGATTGTGTCCTGTCAGGTACAAAGTTAGATGATTGCAAATCAAAGTCTGTACATGACTATCAATTTTCATTTATAAATTTTGTTTCTTAAAATTTTTGTAAAAGGACAGTACTCCTTGGCCAGGACTTTGTGTATTTAGTCCGCTCACGCTGTTTGGGGGGAGTCTTCAGTGTGTCCAGTCGCTCCGTATTCTCGCCGATTTTCAGCACCAGTTTCCGGGTTTGGCATTCTGTGATACGGGCGTCTTGACCTTTGATGTCTTCTATACATGACCGTAACCATGGCTACGGTTGCCAAGATAACCAAGGTGATCACTATGGCGATGGCTGCAGTGGAACCGGAAGAGAGACCGTCTTCGTTCCCTTGGGAGTCGCCCCCGCGGTCTGCTTCTTCCGCGGAATTGGGCTGGTTCGCCAGAGTCAAGTCGGTCCAAGTCTCCCCGCCCGTGCTGATCATGTATTCCTCGGAAATTCCAGAATCCACATAGGCGTCTCCTGGCAAATCCATAAATGGCGGACGTCTGACGGGAGGAAGTCCTTTGTCGGAGAAGGCGTTAGCTTTCACACAGTAGTTGATTTCACAGGAGTTTTCTATCGTCGCTAAGTGCATGCTGTACCCAGTCGGGCAACCCCGCGGCCAGTTATTCGACGCTTTAAGGTAAGAGGAGAGAGAGTGCAACATATCTGGATTTTTAAACGACGTATCCTGATGAACGGCGAGTGGATTTCCGGTCATACAACTAAACAAACCAGCGAAAGGTACGGAGTAGCGAAACCCTAGCTCATAGTCATCACTGACACAGACCTGCATACCGAGACCGAGTTTCAGGGGGTAGAAATAGAGGGGACACCCGCGGGACTGGGTCAGCGGATTATCGATCTTGTTTGTATATATCCCGCCAAACTGGAATCCAGATTGCTGATCTACGTGACCTTGCGCAACGCACCAGAATGACTGATATTTAGCGCTCCCGTAGACATTGTAATTGTCACAGCAGTGTCTCAGTCCCAAAAATCCACAATGATGACATCTTCTCCGGCTTTCGGTGGCGGATCTTGTGCCTTCGTTCAGTAGAACGCTCTCATAGCCGCTCGGACACGACTGAGCTCCAGTGAGAGGATTTTTCTGGACAAGTCCGTTGCAGAGATTCTGACTGAGTTGCCCCGACTGTTTGCATTGCTGATAAACTCCCCCGAACGTGTAGTTGGTTTCCGGACTTTCGCATGTACCGTCGTCCACATTCGCAATAAAACTAAAGTTGGGCGAGTCCAGATTGGTACACCCTCTGTAGATGTTGAATTTATAATACTCCTCCACCGCACTCTTTACGGTTTGAACCAAAGGAAACAGGATTGAAGGCGGGAGTTCCGGAAGTGTCTGAGCGGAAATCAGCTCGTAGATAGGGTATCCAGACTTGTCTACCGCTACCAGGTCTCCGCTCAGACCAGAGGCCCACTGATTCAGCGTGAAGTTGTTCGGTTGGAAAACCAGTCCACCGATCGCGTTGATTACCGAGTGTGTTCGATTCCCTAGATACTGGTCGATGACTTCAGTAGACGTGCTGTGTTTGTACTCGGCGCCGACGTTAAACACGCTCATAAACGAGGCACTGGCCGCGGCCACGACTTGTCGGCGATCCATACTGTAACTGTTACTGAACGTCGTCTTAATTTGGTCAAGCTGAGATATGATGGCACCCGCTTGCACGCTGGAAATGACGTGGGTTCCGTAGTCCCGCACTAACAGTTGACTCTGGTATCGGGCCATGTTGGTTTTGTTAGTTTGTATATAGTAAGCGATGTTTCGGAGTCGGTCTCTGAACGCCGGGTTGAGGGGGGTGTCGGGCTGTAGGAGGGCGGAGTAGCGAGCGTACCGCGCCTGTACCCGCGTCGTCACGGACCTGTCCATTATTTGGTGTTTACGCACGCTCTCCGACTCGTGAGAATATTTCCCGCTGATTCCAAAGGATCCAAGGTGTAGTCCGGCCTCCACATTGACGGAAGAGGAAGTAGTTGATGTAAAGTTGTTCCAGTGCTGGAACAGTTCTCCGAATACCTCTAGCTGACTGGATTTGAGGGGGACCGTGAAGACTCCATCAGGAATCAGGTACCGGCCGTCGTCCGTCGTCCGACACTCCGAGTAGTTGTACTGGACCAGCATCCCAGCGTCCTTATTCTGGAGATTGTCCCAGCCGAGGCCGGGAAGCACCTCAAAACGGGCCACATTCCCGCCCATTTTAAACGCGCACCACTTTGAGTCCCCGGGGGTGAAAGGATTCACGGGGGGTGGGGGTTTTGGTTTTCCATCCACTTCGGTTCCGCTTGTTATTCCTATGGTCACCAAAACTAGGAGCAGTACACGACCGCCTAACATGATTGCGACTTTCGATATGGTGTAAGTTAATAAACTAAGCCGGAAGAATTACAGGTCTGTGTCACGGGGAAACCCTCTTGTACTGGTGCGCGTGATTCACATTTGTTTTGGATGGCTGAAAAACCTGGGTCACGAGTCGTCGAAAAGCAGGAAATATATCTTCTTTTACAGTGCTTATATCATTAAAATTCTTATATATCATTATCCTTTATTATTATCAAGAGTTCACTAACAGTAATTGGATAAATTTGATAGTAGATAGCATTAAGGGTTTAATGTTAGTGAAACTATTTTTAGATCTGCCTACATTATTTTGTCAATTTTCAAAAAATCACCACAAAACGAAAGTTGGTCTTCTTGATTTTTAAAAAAATATAAACGATAACTTTCTAAAACAATCATATACTCAAGAATACTAGCATTTTCTTTTTTACTATTATATTTTTATATTTTACCTGTGATTAGATGAAATGTACTTTGTAAGAGAGATCAAGTTTCAAAAATAAAAACTACATTTGATCTATTTAATATCCTCTTGTATCATAAAGCGAGCAAAAACTGTAAAATATCGGTATCTCACACAACTGAATTCACAGTATATGTTTTCCTTCATTCTCTCTCTCTCTCTCTCTCTCTCTCTCTCTCTCTCTCTCTCCAAAACTATCAATTCTCTCTCTTTCTTTAAAACATAACGACAAAAATGTCTGGAATATAAAGATATGTTTCCTCAAACAAATTTTGGGCAAAATGTTTGTGCTTTTACTAGAAAAAATGCATTAGAGGTCTATCACCTTCAAAATAAATTACGGAAAAAAGAGATTCAAATTCTACATGTAATTTCCTCGCAAGAATTGATTAAGTGTTAATACTTTTTAAAATATAATATTCTTTCACCTACTCCAGTGTTAAAACGGGAAATACCTTTTTCTATAAATAGAAACCGGCATTCCAGGTACAGCCAAGGCCTTAATGGAGGAAATAAAAGAGTTCCATTCAAAACTACAAGATTTACAAAAACACAACAAAAAATTAAACAAAAACCAATTTGGACTACTCATCTGCCAGTAAGTAAGTGACAACGCATTGATATTGAACGCCCTGGTCTTTCTCATTAAATAATACAAAGGATATTAAAAACGCGTTTACTTTTTAGTTTCATTAATATGTGTTATATGTATATGTAAATGTATTAGAAACTTTACGATATTGTATGATAAAAAAATTTGATATTGTATCTATTTTGATGTATATCTGGCCTTCATTATGCTGGCTAAAATCTGTTTTGGAACTTGCCCACTCCCATTGTAACAAAATAAAAAATGTTCGAACCATACGTGTACTACATTGTTATTCTAAGCTGTCAGTCAGAGTATTATCACCGTGTGAGATGCTCCCCTTGGACATGACTCCTTTTACCTTGTCACTGGCGTTGGGTGACTTTGATCTGGACACCCTTAATTGACTCACATTTTATCTAAGCCCATGAGAAAAGGGTGCTTATGACATTTTTGACAAAACAGAGAAATAACGTCACAAACATGACTTACGTCATAACGTCATCTG
Source organism: Magallana angulata (assembly GCF_025612915.1). Lineage (NCBI taxonomy): Eukaryota > Metazoa > Mollusca > Bivalvia > Ostreida > Ostreidae > Magallana > Magallana angulata. Next base: position 54,404,003 of record NC_069118.1, read on the forward strand.
AAAAGCGTAAAATATATAACGTGTCATTTTCATCCCGTAAATTTTTTTTTACATTTTTCTTTTAATTTTCACATTATTTTAAATAATTTTTTATTATACTCTATTTGCGCACAAATTTGATTAACTACATGTATTTCTGTTTTTCTCGATATTAGCTTATTGCTCCAAATTGGCTATGATTTGATGAAGTTTTACAGAAATATTTTGCTATTAATTTTATATGTGTCTGCTTCACCTTTTTTTTTCAAGCGCATTGATATTAACATATTTACATCACAAATAAAATAATAATCTTATCTTAAAGAAAGGGAATCATTATTCAGACCAAATACTGTTGATTCCTTATTTTACGCGAGTACTTAATTCCGCGATTCAGAAGTTTTCCATCAAATTGCGAGAACATAAAATCGCGAATGCCGAATTTTTATCGTAGTTTAATGTAGGTTACATATGTCCATGTGACATGGGTAACAAATAAAATAAATGATCATTTTAGGTCCCCATCTTTATATCCAAGTGGTTTTCGGATGATTGATATACTATTATTTCAGGTGCCAACCTCCTTAATAAATCTTAAAAAACAGATACCGACGTGTGCATCCAAGACTAAGTAATCATTCTTGAATATTATGAGGTGATAATTTTGGTCGGGGCGTGGTCAAATCCAATAAAAGATTTTTATGATAGATTTGATCACGCCCGACCGAACTAATCACCTCGTAATATTCAAAGAATGATTCCTTATAAAATACATTTATATAATTTTCAGCAGCAGTAATATCAAATATTAAAATTTTGTCATATTTATGTGATTTTCATTAATTATGCAAACCTCGCTTGCGCCCCAACAAAACGTAATTTGAATTTATTGGACTGTACATTACAAAATCGATTATTAGTATTATCACAGACAAAGACATTGCAAAATATAAGTATTACACAATATCATACAATGAGAACCTTGTATATTACTAAATCGATTTGTAGTGTTATCACAGATAAAGACACTGAAAATTGTAAGTATTACACTATAAGTCACCCAGAGAGAACCTTCTAAAAGTTATGGTGCATGTTTACAGTTTTAGAGCTAAAGAATATATATACATGTATGCAGGTTATTTTGATGACAGTCAAAAACAATTTGGACAGTTTAGAATCATTTTAACAAGAGCTTGGACTTTGGGTAGTTGTTTCAAACAGCAACGTGACGTAGGCCTGTCTACTTAATTGTTTGCAACTCAGCCATGGTTCTTTGAAATCAATAAAATTTGTCTGGCTTTTGAGCTAAGACAACGCAATCTGTGTATACATACATGTATTTCACTTGAAACCAGCGTCATTTTTTAAAACTTGTTTTGATGCAAGAAAAAGATAGTTACATCCTACCGAAAGTCCAAGGTTTTGTTAAAATGGCTCTAAAACATCTAAAAATGTATAATAAATAGAATTTCTAAATGGCGCTAGCACTAAACAAATGTTTTTGGTAACTTCCAGAGATTTGTAATGTTTAAATAGAGAAGGGGTTTTAACTACATTGTATAACTTACATGTATGCAATAATGAAGAAACATAGGTGTGATCTTACATAAATAAATCAGACAATTATACAATTACAGCGATGTTGTAATGTGGCAGGCAAATTCAAAAGTTTCTAGTGTGATAACTTTCCAAAATTACGATAATTCATTTTACAAATGGGCATGCAAGTCGTAAAACTTTAAAGATCTTCCAAATATGCTTTGCTCTTGTGATAATCAAAAACTCTGCGTAAAGACGACGCCATAAAACACACGTTTTATTTTCAATATACATTCACAATTTTACATATAATATTGAATTTTCTTAACTCTGCCTCTTTTGTACTCAGCCACAAAGAGGTTGTCTTTGGTGTTAATACTTAAACCCCATGGACTGCGCAATTCACAGTTGTCAATGTAGCGGAGGAACTGTCCGTCCTGATCCAGGATGTGGATACGGTGGTTGTCACGGTCTGCTGTCAGGATCCGACCCTGGCTGTCTATTGTGATGCCGTATGGTCTAAACGCTCTACTGGTGACAGAGAAAGGACCAGTGTAGGTAAATCGGAGTTTCCCGGCCTGATTGACCACCACTATTGCACCGGCATCACAGTCAGCTACACAGATATCACCATTCCTGTTCTCACTGATATATTTTATGTCAAATACTCCACCAGATGAATAGAGAGGTTGTCCTCTGTTGTTGAATTGAATGTTTTGTTTCTTTGTGGAGCCAGAATATCGCACAACTTTTGTTTGCTCATTAGTATTATCATGATCACTTTCCATGACAACCAGGAGGTCACCAGAGGAGGTACTACAGACATTGAGAGGTCTCCACCCCCATAGTCTGATCAATGTCTGTATCTGTGTATTCTTCATTATGTTCACAGTTCTCTCTCTGTAATCAGTATAAACTAGATCCCCACTCCTTGTTGCTGCTATGTCTCGCTGAATATTTTCTGAATTGGTCTCTATTGACTTCAATAGATCCCCATGGAGGTTGTAAAGTCTCATGATTTTGTCACCACCACACGTCCAGATCTCCTCATCACTCGAACAGGACACATTGCTTAATCCATTAAAGCTTCCATAATCTGTGTCCATATCAGTGATGATCCGAGGTTTATCAAGAAACGGTCTGTCCGGGGGAGAGGACTCAGCACCGGGAGATTCCATGGTGTAGCCATATTCTTCTATTTTGATAGATAACGCTGACAGAGAACCAAACTGTTGATAAAGTTGTTCTTTGTTGATCTTCTGAGGGGTAAAACTTGGTAAGGACACTGTGAGTTTAGGAGGCAATCTTCTGAATTCATCATTCCTGGGTTTGTAGGCAGAGACACGGCTGACATCATTGGAGTCCAGTAACGTCTTCAGTTCAGCAATGGTCTGTGTGATTTCAGAAATGGTGTGTTTTATTTCATCCTCCTGTTTATTTAGAGCAGCCAGGAGTTTGGTGTCCATTTCATCAAGGTCTGATTTTAGTTTATGGATAATGATGTCAATTTCTCTGTGCAAGTCTTCTCCATGTCTGTTGATAGCTATTGTCAAATTTTCGTAGTTTATATTCAGATCAGTTTTTTGAACTGCGATGTTAAATGCAATCTCCTCGTGAATAGAATAAATATATTTCTCTAGTTCTTGTAAATCATTTTGAATTTCTTCTGTTTTGCTTTCAATATTGTCAATAATATCGAGTTTATTGTGTTGGTCATGGTCACCGGAGGACACACAAAGAGCACAAATAGGAAGATCACACTGTTCACAATGAAGTTCACATATTCTTGTTAAATGTTTTGAACATTTAGAAGTCGATCCCCGCTTTCTAGATGACACTATTTTGTGATTTTGTGATTCATCAGAGAGATGTTCCCCCACACAGGCTTTACACAGATGTATGTGACAAATGTCACAGTACATAGGGGGGCCCGGGGTCTCACAGAGATGACACCGTAACACATCTTCGGAAGCGATCTGAGAATTCATGGTCAGAACTCAGAAGCCTTGATTAAAAAAAATATCTGGAAAAAAAAGAACTTGTTTAGCTTCACCGTTTCACTAGTACTTTGCTCTGCTCATCCAGTTAATAATATCATTCTTATGTAATTATATGTTCTTGTAATTATAATCCCTCTAAGAATTATCATCATGCATATGTAATAGCACTCTACTTAATATTTTTTTAACATCACGGTGATGACAGAGGGAGGTCCATAATAATACTGAGGGTCTCTTCATAGATACAGTTTTACTGTTTAAATTAAGATTTTGAATTGGTTGTGTCCAACCAATATCGGGAAAAATTAGATTTTAATTCATACTTTTGTTAAAAGTTTTAATTCTTTAAACATTTATTTATCCTTTTTTGCAAAGAGTTCACGGGAGAATACATAAAACAATATGAGCTGCATTTTTCATGCTGAATTTTGTTTTTTACTTTTTTTTCTACTAAAATGACAAAAATATCATTGTTTTTAAATTTCTGTTAGCCATATTTTTGTGAAAAAGGCCGTTAAGAAGCCTTATTTGGAGCAAAATTGAATTATTGTCGTCCTGTACAAAAATTGATTTGCTATATATTCCTTAGAAGAGAAGTATTTCCTTTTGACAAAAATTAATGACTTTTTCAAACCTTACTGTATTTATCATAAAAGTTTAAGTTATATGAAAACTTATCATACTAGCAGGTTTTTACAGCAAAATAAAATTTTAAAAAATACAGCTCATATTGCTTTAAAACACTAAAAAAATACAATGAGACAAAAGTAAAAATTTAATTTTTAGATTTTGAAAATCATTATCGAGAATAAAATATAAAACATTTTAATTTAAAAATGAATTAAATTTAAAATGAAATACCTTAAGAATCGATCGAGTCACCTACTCTTCCTTGTCTGGCTCAGTGACCGCGATGATTAGTCAAAAAGATATCAGATATGAATGCGTGTACTAACGTAATGATTGACAGTTACACCTAAAACAAATAATTATATAGGTCATTATCGACAGAATCATCGGAGCAGGTTTTTGTGCACAGTATATTTGTGTCAAGATAGTCACAGTACTTAGTATATCACGTAACGTGGCCTCCATGTATATCGAGGAAGATGATGTTGGACCAAAGGAGAATCCCCCCCCCCAACTTTTATTTTCTGTCCGACCAGCATCATACAATAGTATATAGTCAGTGTCAAATGTTTTAACAATTTAAAAATTCAAAATAGCGCGCGCGTATTATGAGTGAATGTGTGTGTTTTAAGAATTTACTACACATTAATTTTTTTTATTATTGTTTAATTAATGCACACAGCATGCATTTGTTCGTAGCATCAAGGATAAGCTACATTTCTGATACATGCATCCTGTGACATCGTCACGTCTTTTCTTACAATTGACGAGCCCCAATATATTGATTTGGATTACTTTCAGCAGGCCAGAGGACAGTACGTATCCCTTTGGCTTTACTTTATTGGTTATATACCTCCCTTGCTACAAGACTTCATAGTAATGGTTCCACGACCCCTTTCCCAGTCCGTGTGATTTTATCCTTTCGTATTGAATATGTGTCATACGTAGTTCTGAATGAAAAAAAATATATATATCAAATAGCGTAAAATCTGTTAAGAAATGAAAGAATTATACTATATATACAAATGGAAAATATACTATACAGATGAAATATTTCATATACAATACAAATGGAAATTACACAATGCAAATGAAAAATATTAAATACAAATTCAAATTATGAAACTAGTTCAATACATATAAAATTTTATGCAATTAAAACAGAATGTAATATCATACAATGCGATAGAAAAAATAAAAATGCAACGTTCGACATAATTGTAAATGATAGATGTAAATTGAGTATACTCTTATTTTTATAGAATTAGATACGGGATCAAGCTTGTACAATTACATGTACAGTGTATTATCAAATAGCATTAGAGTAGATATGAGAAGGAGACACAAGGGGATTCAAACTTTGTACATGTGCATTGTAATATGTACAATCCCATTTTGATCAGGAAGAAAAACGTAATGCCTATATATATATATATATATATATATATATATATATATATATATATATATATATATAATATGAAAATTTCAAAAAATAAAGAAATTTATATAAACAAAGAAAAAACCCAAAGGAAAACCCACCCTTCCCCAAACCGCCAACTACCCCCCCCCCCCCCCCCCCCGAAAAAATTGCCCCCCCCCCCCCCCCCCAATAAAAAAAATAATAATAAAAGAACTAGAAGAAAAATCAATTGAAAATAGATCTACAAAATAAAATAAAATAAAAATAAATAGTATGTAAACGGAATGTATAATCATGCAACTTAATTTATAAACATGTTTAAGGCAATGCGTGTATAACTATAATTTTGATTGAGGTTCTCCGATCCTCAGCCTGAAAGTATTTTTTTATCATAAAAATGTTACTTATTCATCAAACTTTATAAATGAAATAACATAAAAAGAACTTTTTTCGTGGTACCCATGCATTTTACGAAGTTAATTCAGTTTTGGTCACGATTGATATATGGAATGAATATAAAAGTTGAGATCAAATTGGAAAGAAGAAAAAAAGGTTGTACCGTTGCATCGGTGGCTCGAACTCCTATATCTTTGGGTTAGGTCTCTGTGGAGCAACTAAGCCAAGCAGTTCATTGCGAACATAAGCGCAATATAATTAATTGTCTATTCAATATAATTAAGATAATTAAAATTGTCTATTTAAAATACAGATTTATGTAACGAATGAAAAAGTTCCGGATAATTTAGAGTTATCTATATTGTATTGTTTATTAGTCAACAGCTGTACAGCTCATAGACATATACAATTAATATACATATGTTACAATACATATATAGAGGACTGGATAATGTTATTACGAGAAAAGATCTCGTTATTACGAGTTATTTATCTCGTTGTTACGAGAAAAGATCTCGTTATTACGAGAAAACGTCTATCGAAAATAGCGCGTTTCATTGTTCTTTTTTCTTTATGTAAGGTGTATGAACTACTGCAATGTCTTTTATTATACACATACTTAGCATTATCATCGTTTAAAAGCATACACAAAATTTAATCTAAAATTCGGTCCAAGCACTGGTTTTAATGAAATTTTAGAAGGAGGACCAAAGCAGATTGATTAATCTAATTGAAATATTTATTAATAAGAAGGATACATGTAATTTGTTTTCATACTCCAAAATGTTAATAAACAAAATCAATTAATATTTTCAATTCACATGTAGGTTGTGTATGAACATATAAAAACACAATTCGGGTAAAGCCTGTATAACCATGATTTAAACTATATATAGTCATTTAAGTCATCTGTAACAAATAGAATTGTGTTTTTACTACTTGGTTTATCTGGTATTTACTTTGGAGTAGGATTATAATATTTAAGATCAAAAGTAGAAATACATAAAGTTCTTTCCACTTACACTGTATCTATATAATATAAAATGCCAGATCCGATCGTTTTATGTAAAATTTAATGAATAATGGCCGTTTTTACTTAAAATTTAATCAAATTGAAATCACTTTTCTAGAAAGAAAAAGATAAACTGAAAGGGTGAACCTGTCGACTTGAAGGTCTTTTCAGAAACGCACCATTTTATATAATCTTTTCTCGTAATAATGAGATCTGTTCTCGTAATAACAAGATAATTAACTCGTAATAACTAGATCGTTTCTCGTAACAACGAGATAAATAACTCGTTATAACGAGATCTTTTCTCGTTATATCAAGATCTTTTCTCGTAATTACGAGATATCTAAGGCGTAATAACGAGTTCTTTTCTCGTAATTACGAGATAATTAATTCGTTATTACGAGAAAAAATCTCGTTATTACGAGTTCTTTTCTCGTAATAACGAGATAATTACTTCGTAATAACAAGATCTTTTCTCGTAATTACGAGCTCTTTTTTCGTAATAACGAGATAAAAATATTTTTATGTGGCCATATTCGTCTTTCATAGCCCAATGACATGTAATTTTACATAGTAATATGAGGCTGGTATAAACTAAATATCGGAGACTTTATGAAGTCAATTCAAAGTTTTTAAAAAAGTTGCTGTCCTTTATAAATGATAGAAATTAAAAAATCATTTTTTTTAAATTATGTAAGGTAAATTATGAATTCTTTGACATTTTCAAAGAAATCGGACGCGGATGCAACTTTTCATCAAGAGATTGTTTTTTTAAAAAAAAACCATACAAACAAACAAACAAAATCAAAAACAAATGCCATGCACGTAAACAGTACAAACTTCTTCCGTACCCAACGATTTCAATTTTGGCGGGAAATCACCTGTGGGCACTCGACCGAAACACTTCCGCATGAACGTATCTGATGCTCAACAGGCAAACAGGCCGGCCGGATTAGAATCTCCCAGACATTGTCAAGGAAGGAAGCTTACGGACGAATTCAACAGCGACTCCCGGTAGGTGTCAATATTCTTGTATGGTCAAGTACAAGCACGCGGGCGACGCACGTGTTTTCTCGTGACACCCGTGTATTGACATTTTGATTTACTTGTAAATATCATGGTTCACGCCCTTTTTTTTCTCGACATTCCTAGCGTGGTTATAATATATCGGGACACAAATAATTTTACCGTTTAATGATTATATTGTATATTAGTAGTAATAGCCATGGTACTTTTAATTGTAGCTTAGAAGTGATTTTCAAAATATAATTGGAAATTTATTGTGGAATTTATGCGGGTGACATGGATGGAAAAACAAAGTTATCATCCAAAACCACATCCAGTTTTTTAATATTATATTAATATATATGTCTACATTATATTATATTATTTTCTTTCAAAACAAGAATTATGTGTAAATTTTAAGTTTTACAATTTTTATGTAACTGACTTTAAAATGTCTTCTAAGGAACTAAGGAAGTTGAAACTTATTTGATAAAGAGGAAAAAAAAGCAATGTTATCAATCAGGAAGGTGTCTTAGTCGAGTTGATAACACAAGAAATGCAAACATGCGGTGACAAATGCAAGATACAGGATAGCTGGTAGAGTTATCATACGACCCAACTGATGCGTTGTCAACTTTTTCCTTTACCTGTAAGCCTTCTTATAAAACCTGTGGGCCGTCTAATGTGACTTCATTTTTACCTGTACGCAAGGGAGTGATTGGGCCATGTTTATTACTACATGGGCTTGTCAAATTCTCTATCAGCGGTAGGGTCACAGGAAAGGTATTTAATTCATCTAAGTGTTTTATGAATGAATCAGGTCTGTGTTCAACATTGCTTTTTTATTGGGTGTCACTGTGTGTGTGTGTGTGTGTGTATGGGGGGGGGGGGAGGGTAATTAAAATGCTGCAAGCAAACAAAGTCTGAATTGTTTTAATGTATCAATACCAGATCTGACCTCTCGGCTTTCGCCCAGTATAAAACACTTTTTAAGACATTATTTGTCTAGATGCACTCAATGCACACCAGCTTAATTATAATAGTTACCTGTAAGGCATGTCCGACAATGCGGTCCTTGTTGGAAACAAAGATGTAATATAACCTTGATGTAAGACTGTTATTAATACTTTTTTTTAAATTCAATAAAATGAGCAATTAAATATGCTTCTAAATTCTAAAGCCATTCATGCATTGAGAATTTCTTAACCTTAAATAAAATGATTAAAGAGCTACATACTTATAATATATCTAGATGTACGATATAAAGAATAAATGTTTTTTAGCACCGGTGTAAATAGAAGAGTATATGTACAATACTCTAGTTTGCTGAAGATAAAACGCCCCCCCCCCCCTCCCCTATCCACATTTTTATCCTCCTTTTCTGAAGATTGCTCCACTAGTATATACATGCATGCATTGATCCTGTGAAAACTACCCTCCCCCCTCCTTTTTTTCTGCATGCAGGTGATTTAACTCTCCCCAAGTGTACACATCCCTGTGAAAAAATATACCCCTCCCTCCTGCACTAGAGTAAACACATGCCTGTGTTTAGACATTCCACATCTATAGCTTGCAGCTCTGACTCATCCAAGCGGCCCCCTTTCCTCCTACACTCGTTTAGTCTACTCTGGCTGGTGAACAGGTAAGGTTAGCAAGGTTTTATTTCTCTCTCCATTGATAAAAAATTTACCCTCATTCACAAGTTCACAAATTGCCTAAATAAATGCAGCTAGACTTTTAAAGCAAAGAGTAATGGCCAGGTCCCCATGCATGATTAGTTACTGTGTTAATTATTTCATCTAGTAGTGTATTGCTTGATGCTTTGGAATTATAGAAAGGACACACCCATCCTTATCACTTTGATGACTATTTCTTTGATTATAAAAGATTTATACAGTAATACTTTTGAGCATATGTTTGAAAGTATATATATAGGATCTAAATTGATCTAGCCATATTTAGTTTTATCTGTAAGTCTTGATCCAACCGCCTGACTTGTTTCCAACTGAACATGTTGAACTAACCCATCAATATAAATAAACAGAGAAGTGTTTGTAATATTTTACTCATGGCTAGCTTGGAAAAAAGTGGGCAGGCCTGGTTTTGGTTTTAGTTTGGGGGTAAGGGGTGGGGTGGGTTGTTTGCTAGCTTAGTAGAGGATTAAGTTGTGGGTGGGGATGGAGGGGGAAGCTTTAGAGGTTGAATATTTCCCCCCATTCAATGGCAGCTGCAGGCAGACGAATCTGTGATATCACAGACAGACAAACATGTGTAGTAATGTCACTAACGTCACTACAGTTCTCTCTGTAGTAGCCGGCCTCTCTTGTACAGCACTAATTAACGTGCTCTAATTAGCTTTATCACTGCTATTAATCAATAATTAATTACTCGTTATCTTAAGTACTATATCTACAGGCTGACCATCTGAGATATATATTAAGATTGATCTTGGTTGTAAAACGCACTTGTGTCATGTATTTATTGTTTTAAACTTGTTTATACTGATGATTTAGAAGAGGTTGGTTCGCTCATGAATATTTAATGTAGATATATATATATATATAACTGAGGAATGTATGGCATGTTGTGGTAATGATTCTCCGTGGAGCTTGAAATGTTTGATGTATAGAGAGGTACAGTATATGTTAGGGCGATAATGCTTGTATGAAGTGTGTAATATCGCCAAGGAAGTCGACGTTTATCATATTACATGGAAGTCGCTCATTTCTTGTTTTTAAAAGTAGCCCTGTTTACACTTCAAGGTTATCTTTTGCGTGATATATAAATGAATCGCACAAGGCTTTGTTACATGTAAATAAATGTTCTCTCTTTTTTTCTTTGATTTGTTTTGCATTAATGTTTGAAGATTTTCCTTATTTTAATTACTTCACATACCATTTTGATATTGCATGATTAATTATAAAAACAAGCTAATGTCTTTTCATTATTTATTGCTCTATTGTATTTTCAGAACAATTCATTTAAAAGGAAATGAATTTGAAACCTCGGAGATTCATTCAGTATTTTACACATACTGGCGGTATATGTAAACAATTTATCTCAATGGTGTGATCTTCAAGTCAATTGTTAATGTGGGTCATAATTCAGCCCCAGGCTTGTTACTCACTGTAAACCTAATGTACAGAATGCTTTCTTTAGATCACAACCAGGAAACCATTTATAGTACGTCTTATGGTTTGCTTGAGATCATCATCTTTCAGATTTCTAGAGGAAGTTTGAGACTAAAACTTTAAATTATCTCATTGAGATTGTTGCGAGATTTTGATCTCGGACTTACTTGGTAGTTTTCCTGCATATCATGTAGACCATAATTCTCATTTCTCTTTTTCTGATCAGATGATTTTTATATAACTGCATTTCAAATTTAAGGGTCATCCACACCCCTATTACTATAACTTTTTATGACAGCTAGCGGGAGTACATAAAAACTAAACTGAACCATATTTATTTTACAAAGATTGATAAACAAGTTCTACAACTTATATTAATATCTCTCTTTGGCACGGATGTTAGTGCAAGGGGGTCGTTGGTGTGGGAGGTAGCCGGAGCACCTGCACGGAGAGAACCCACGTGTCCAAGAGGGCGACAGCCATACCCTGTCACATACAACCACTGTCGATCACAAGAATCAAATTCGGGTGGCAGCGTTGATAAGCGAGTGCATTGTCCACTACACTTCTTGGATACCATAGCGTAGCTATATACGTAGCTAGTGGTTATAGCATAGGTCCTCAAATTAACAGGTCCTGGGTTCGAATTCAGCAGGGACTTTTTTTTTTCATGAATAGATAAATTTGATTTTCCCCTTAAATCCTATTTTTGTTGGTCATTTTTCATTTGAACAATTGCTAAAATTGAATTTTTAAGGAATGGATTTAGAAGTGACAATTTATGAATAAATTTGGCTTCATGAGAAAAATCAATTATTTTATAATGAAAGTATTATAAAATTACATGGGTATATGTGTTGGTTGTTTTATTTATAAAGTTTTTTAGGATGAGTTGCAATTTTATACATTGAATGCTTGTCAGATTATTCATCCTTCTCAAACTCATTTCTTGATTTCAATATCAGTATATACAATATGCCACTAATATTTTATGCACACATTGCTTACATATCCTAGCTACATCATAGAGACTGACAGCTACATGCTACTGTGCTGTTTTTGGAATACTTTTCAAAGATGCCTTGGCTGTTAACCATGCACTAGCTGGCCAGTAGTAAATGCTTTTATAAACCCCCAAGAAATACCAGACACCAGTTGTTGTTTTTTCCCGTATGACTACACATGCATTTGTTTTCCATAATGTCAGAAAATAATGAACTTTGAACACATTCCAAAACTTATTTTCCCACTATATAAAGACCACATGTAATTCAGAAATGATCGGCAAATTGAACGGGAGAAGATTTTTCTTTGTGGACAAACGAAACAGAAAACTGGGAGTTTGTTGTGTGACCTTGATCAGGCTGAGAAGATAAACACTTGGATACAATACCTTCAACCTGCCTCCTCTGTCTGAATCATCACAAAATTCATATACAGCTGTTGTCTTCATGGTGAATTAATCTATCAATCCGTATAGGAAAGAACATTTTTATTTTTTGTAGTAATAATTGTTATAGAATGTATAGAGAGTCTTGGATAATTAATAATTGTAGTGATCAACTCGTGAACAGATGTACAATTCGACTGACTTAATCTAATGCTACGGCTTACTGTTCAAAACAATCTATACTTGATATGTAATCAAGCTAGTTCTATGTTTGTGCTTAGATTTATTTTATAGCATTTCATAAAAAAAATTGTAATTGATATTTACTGTCATCAAAATAAGTTAAATTGGATGATGCTGAACAAAATATGCCACACCTTATGTAAAAATCTCCGTCTCTCTCTTTGTCTGTCTTGTCTGTCTCCCCTCGGCTCTCTCTCTCTCTCTCTCTCTCTTTCTCTCTCTCTCTGTGTGCAATGCTCTCCTCAATCAGATCCCAGATTTGAAGACAACAAGTCATGTTTTGGTTGAGTCATGGAGTGACAGCTTTTATTGACGCGTACAACTGTAGTCTGTGACATGGGTTAGGGATGTAATCTGTACAATCTACCAGTGAGCAGTTTTTGAGCAAGGATTCAGATATGTTCTTAATTTGAATGATTTTTCTGAACATTTATTGAATGCCGGGTCCATTTAAGTATGTGTGTACAATGGAAAGATTTTCAAATCAGATGAATGGGGGGTATTGCTAAAACGCGGAACGGAAAATGAAATGGAAAATGGAACGGAACGGAAAATGTAATATCAAGTTTATTGCTTTAAAAGGGTATAGGCTGCATGGACAGAAATGATCTTCTTTGTAAATCATATGTTGATATCTAACAAATGATGATTAACATTTGGGGACTTTACACTTATTTTAATATTTCAGATATGATGTACTCTCATCCACATTGGACTTTCAGTGTTTCAAAAATAATAAAGTATCTCCGAGATAAAAAAACCACTTCTTACAAACGACATGGACACAATATGATCATCTTTACAGAGTTTTGCTGAATCATATGTTAACTTTACTAACCTATATAACTATGTACCGCTATTTAAAAACTAGTTACATTTTGTTTATTGGTCAGCTACTATACAGCTCATAGACATATCATAGGGCAGCTCCTCCAAATATTTAAAAACTGATTCTCATTTGATTTTCCGATTAAAAATTGGGACTAGTGGTCCATGCATGTACTCTGTTAATTTATTAGGAAACCTTACATTTTTGTAATAACTGAACTCATGTTAGTAATCTTTTTATTTATACATGTAGTAAAAATTACACATATTATTATAGTACATTTAATCCATACATCATGTAAATAATATTGCATAAGATTTTTTTCCGCTTTCCGTTCCGTTTTCGATTCCACATTTTAGCAACACCCATGTTCATGAGTAACTTACATAGAGGTGCTGAGATGGCAGTTTCTTTGTTGTGATGTGGAGTCGGAAGATTGCCACATCAAACTGCGCGTCGAACTTTCAAACTCTTGCAGTATATATACAGTGCACAAGCAAGCTAGCTGGTGCTTTAATTTATGTATAATCGTAGACAGACCGCTAGACTGTGTGTGTATCTGAGTGGAAGCTAACATTGTGCAGCTAGCATTTTAGCATCATAACATTCGTTTGGTGTATATGATTATACCTACCGAGGCTGTGCTGTTGTGGAAGTCTGTTTCAAGTTTCAAATTATATATCTTTGTTCTACAGATTATTGGTTTTTTGATCACCTGACTGTGGAGTTTCATCTATCGCTGTGAGACGTAAATATCTTGAAACAAGATGGCAGGTAAGACTGAGACTTAACTTTCTTGGTTCCCATTTACTGTGATAATTGCAAATAAAAAAGACTATTCATGTAGTTTACTAATGTTCAGATCTGTATCTTGACTTTTGAGTCAATATGTTACTTAGTTTAAGCCAATTAAATTGCTCTATGGTTCAGTAATAGCTGGATTTACCAAATGAAATATTGAATATATCTTTGAAATGTTTATATATATATTAAATTGCTATCATTTAGGCCATCTTATTAAGATTTAAGCCATAAATATGCATTACAAGTTCAGGGTCTCTGGCAAATATAAAATGAACCACTGAAAAAAACGTTCATGCAATTTGAACTTGCAGTGTTTAACATTAGAATGACTTGCAGGTACGCCATGCAGCCATTTTATATGTTTACTACATGTAGCTTGGCTGTAGAATAAATAAATAAATTCATTCCAGTGTGTCAGCTCATAGTATCAGAGGCATTACATGTCAATAAAATTCAGTTAACGATAAATTGACATGACGTTAGAGCAATTTATGAAATCAATTTAGAATCAGGAAATAGTGGATGTTAATTTATGTAGAATTTGAGCCCAAACTGATTCTGACATTGAATGGACGAACTTTATGAAAAGTATAAAATGAAACAATTCATAAAAATGATCAACTTCCTGTAAGACTGCATAGCTGTGAATTATTTTGAGGGTAAATTATTAGAGTAACTGTTTAATTTTTCTGGTGTATGTGATAATGTCGTGATTTGAACCATTGTGCTGCCTTGCCTCGTTGATCCATCAAGTTTCTGTTGCTATTCAGGATTAATCAAAGCCAAGAAGTATGACTGGAAGGACTCCAACATGGCCCTGTTTGGGTCGGACACCGAACGACAGGTCAAAAGTAAGTGTAATGTCAAAGGTCAAGGTCAAAGTCAAATGAAGGATTCTGTAGATAATTAAAAAGTAAAGATGTTTGCTGGAGAAATCATAAAGGAATGGTGATATGAATATCCATAATTTATTGGCATACTTGTCATTAAAATGAATTATTTTTAAAATTTTAATGGGAGCAGTTAATCAGATGATTTAATTACTCTCATAATACATCAAAATTTTATAAAGAAGCAAAGAGATGTACATGTACATTGTAAATATTGAAAACTATTGTTTCTTTGGCCTTGACCTTTACCCCATTCAATAAAATAGGAGTAATAAGGTTTTCAAAATAAGAGATTTTATACTGATCAGGTAATTCAGAAAAAAACCAAATCAATGAATTTAGATCAATACTAAATTTTAATGTAAACAGTTTATTGACAAGAAAGAAACATGACTTTGAACTCTGACCCAAATCAATTTTGCTGACTTAAATAAATGAATAAAATCTATATTGAGCAGTCACTGGTCCTAGTACTCAACAGGCTTCTGTTAAGAAACATCATTGAAAGAACTCAGATTTCATAATTTTGTAGGCTCATTTACTAAATTTTAATCTTAACAGAAGAAAAACATTGAACTCTGACTTTCATCAATTTGCTGACTTGAATGAGTGAAACTATAATGAAGCAGAGACAAAACTTGGGCATGGTTTTCTTTACAGAGGAGTCAGCCATGACAGAGCCCGCATGGCAGGGGGCAGGGACGGAGCCAGGCCTCAAGATCTGGCGTATTGTGGTAGGTTACCCTCCACTCAGACCTCAAACAAATTAAATGCAGACAAGTTCGTTGGTCTTGACTTGCCTCAGGAAAACTCTTATCAACTTTACTTTTCATTCTTGAATTAATACAGTAAAACATGGATATTAGCAAACATGCTTATAATGAAATGACGCTTACATGGAATTAAGTGATTTTATTCCCAGTGACTTAATAACATGCTGAATTATACTTACTGTATAGCAAACTCCCCTTCCCTGGCACTTCATTATAAGCTTGTTTTACTGTATATGGTTTCTGAAATGAAAGTTAAGGTGGTATGGGGCACCTCCATTTTGTGATGTACTTCCTTTTGAAATAAAAAATAAAATCTAGTACATGTAATACTTTATATTGATTTAATGATTTTTTTCTCCAAATTTGTTACCTAACAGTGAAGTGCAATGAGTAAGAATATCAAGTACGAATCTGTGAAATATGAGTTGGAATCTTACTGGGGCTTTTATGATTTTTACCTTTCCAAAAGTATTTTTTTGGTCAGATATTATGAAAGAAAATTCTAAAATGGGGAAATATATTAATTATGATGTACTTTTATCTGGCACATAGACAGGTGTCCCATAACACCTTGAAATGATGAACTTTTTTTGTTCTCAGAATAAAAAATCTTGTTATTTATATTTACATGAAAGTAATATGATTTATTAACAGAAATTTGAAGTCACAGATTGGCCAGTGGAAGATTATGGAAAATTCTTCACTGGAGATTCCTACATTATTTTGAAGGTAAAACATCAATGGATGTGTATCTATGTCAAAGAAAGAGAAGCGTAAAGTGTTAATTTTGTGTAAAGTGGATTCAACCAATAAAATGAGAGAATTTGAATTGATTGATCTATTTGACAGACTTATAAGGAAGGCAGCTCTGAGGACCTGAAGTATGACCTCCATTTCTGGATCGGAACCCAAAGTTCACAGGTATGACAACTCTCAGGTATAAGTACAGGTGAGGTCCCTCACAAAAACAAAGTGTGTATTTATGTGTTCAGAGTTCTTGTTCAAGTTGCAGTTAAAAAGTACAGAGATCGTAAAATGTGATATAAAAGTGACCACCACATAAAAGGTTCATTGTTTGATATCATATGTTGATATTTATATAATAGTGTTGTGTTGTGCATGTACTATGCCTAAATAGTAGTCAGGGTTTGATACATAGTGCAGGAGCCGGAGGCGAGTGCACTATGTATCAAACCCTGACTACTATTTAGGCATAGTACAAGCACAGCACAACACTATTGTTATTATTATGCCGACTGTTGAATATACTGACGTGCTTTGCTATAAGTAGCTGTGAGGTTCGAGTGTTGACAAGTCCCTAAAAATAATTACCGGAAGAGCAAGCGTTTGTTTTTTTCTTCAAATTAATCAATTGATTTGATTGTTTATTTAATCAACAAGTTGTTGTACAATGAAAAGTCAACAAAGGTTAATGTTCTTTTCAAGAAATGAGAGACGTTTTACCTTACCGAGAAAACTCGAAATGTTTAGCAGACGAAATCTCATTGAATTTTTTTTCTTGTACATTCTTTATCAAGCGTCATTTAAAAAATCGTTTTTGTGATTCTCATGTAGAATTTCTTTGTAAAATGTTCAATCAATTTGTTCAAAAGTTTATAAGAAACTTTAACTTTTAATTTACCATAAAAAATGAAGTGATTTTGGAAAAATGAATAATTTTAATTGCTTGATGTTTGTTGTACATATCTACGTTATATATTATATAAATAGTGCCTGTTTGGGAGGGTAACAGTTGAAATTGACACCCCGAGAAAACCATTGTCAACCGACGCGAAGCGGAGGTTGACAATGGTTTTCGAGGGGTGTCAATTTCAACTGTTATCCTCCCAAACAGGCACTATTTATTTTGTTATACTGAATGTCTTTTTTAAAATTTTTAAGAAAATTTTACTGCTTTTATATAGGAATAACGTGAATTCTACAGCGAACCGTACGCGCATAATTTTCGCGCATGTAACATTTTTTAATGTTACCCGTTGCCAAGTGCGTTGCTAACGCTGAGGGTAATAGTAAATATTATTAACTGCGTCTTAACCAATCAGATTTCAGTATTTAACATGAAAGTATAACAAATATACATGTAAATACTGCATGTTATGATATCTGCTGCTTTAGCGGAGTGGTAACGCGTTGGGTTTCACGCTGGAATGATTTTAGCGTCGTGAGTTCGAATCCCGCTGTCGGCGCTTGAAAGATTTTCGTTGAAAACATTTGCCGTGCTCTATTTCGGCATAGTATGCTTACGCTATATAAATCCTTTGATACTATGCGAAATAGATGAGTACTGATTATATAGTGACACACTGACAGAAGGCATAATAATACTACGTAGTGCAGCATAGTGCACATTTTGCTTGTGTTGATATATACAAATGTATTGATATTGGACAAAGGATCACAAAGCATTTCTGTAATGTATGTCAAACATACCATATATATGGTAATTTTCGCAATGATCTAATTTTCACTTTTTTCGCGACCTCTTTTAAATCACAAATAATTGAATTTGCAGAAATTATATCCTGCATCATTTTCTGTAAGGAACTTTTTAAATCGCAAAAAATGACTGACGCAAATGAAAAATGAAAATTGTTACAGATTTTCCACATTTTCGCAAAAAAACCTGATGTAATGTGTGCTATTGTGTAGCAATAGTATGATAAAAAAGTAGTACATGTACTACATAAATTTAATACAGTTCATTCAAGTTTTCTCTCTTTCCCCCTAGGATGAGTACGGAACTGCCGCCTATAAGACTGTAGAGCTGGACACTTATCTGGACGACAAGGCTGTTCAGCACCGAGAGGTTCAAGGTCATGAGTCGGAGAAGTTCAAGTCGTACTTCCCAACCTTGCAGTAAGTCATTTAGAGGTTCACAAGATCTTACTTCATTACCTTACAATGAATGTCATTTACAAGTTTCATGTCACAGAAATTCAAGTCTCATTTCCTGACCTTACTATAATTCATTTACATGTACATGTTTCTCCTAACTTTAAACTAAGTCATATTCATGTTTACAATTAAGTCCAGAACTATTCACTATTCATTATTCACAGGTTAAAGTTCACATTTTATAATAATCTTACAAGTCATACATGTATGGTCATGCTGGTATACCGGTACTTGAAAGCCAGAAAAATACTGTGAAGAAATTAGGAACAGTAAAACATTGTTATAGTGCACAATGAATTGATGCTTACAGCAAAGTGGTTTTCTTTCCCCCTGACAATATTATATGTTGTGAACTTGAAGGATAAAACAAATTATGCCTATAACAAACCAAAATTGCCCGTCCCTTGCACTTCGTTATAAGCGTGTTTTACTGTACTCTGAATACAAGTCGCCTCTCTTTGGATCAGATATCTGGAGGGAGGAGCAGAGACAGGGTTCCGCCACGTGGAGCCTGTGGAGTACAAGCCCCGCCTACTCCAGTTTAATGGCAAAGGACGCCACATCACCGTCAAGGAGGTACGTGATCTCTTAGTTTAGTTTTATTCACCAGAACATAAACACATTGTAAGCGTATTATATTTGGCATGTAAGATATTTGGCGTAAAGTAGTTTTAAGAAAAAAATGGTGTGGATTTGAATTAGGCAGCATATTCCTGAATGTGACTATTCTTATACATATACATGTATTGCTTGATTTAGCGAAAGCAGGATTCAGCCAAAAACATTACATAGAATTCACAGGCAAATGTCGTATGTTTACAGTAGTTTAAAGGCAAATATTTGGAAGGAAAATAAAGCAGTCTTATCTAATTTCTTATAAACGTTGGTCAGTAGATGTTTTTATAATGGAACTATTGTGCAGATTATCTGATAAAACCATCTGAAATAAAAACTGGTAATGTCAGTCATTTTTGAATAATATTTTTTTAAGATAAAAATGTTTTTTTATTGTTTGTTCCAATGATTTTGAATTGAGACACAGCGCATAGGAACTATATGTATATTTTGTGCTCTGTAAGTCAATGATATGTAACAGAGACCCTTATTGCCTCTGCTGGGGTTTGAACCCAGGTCCTCTGGCACGCCAGTCCAGCACTCTACCGATCGAGCTATAGGGTTAACCCACTAGCCAGAGCTAGTAGGAATGCCATAAACTTGACTCTACCACATTGTCCCCCTCCAAGGAATGAGGCGTCCCGACTCTCCTGGAGTGCCAATGCCTGTGGGGCAAAGTTCTGGAAACAATCTCTCTCACCCGCCAGCGAATACCCAGGTTCCAACGTGGGCGCCAAATGTAACAGTCTTTGTTTATAATAACTGACAACAAAGATATATCTGTATGGTTCGTTTATTCGTATCCGGACACAGTGACTTTAAAATTTGCAATGTATATTTAAGCCCTGAAATATCATAAAACAATAATATAATTTATATCAAAATATAACATTAGTACAATATATATGTATTTCCATCAAGATAATATTTTTACATTATCTTACTATAATTGTACTTAAACATTTAGCGGGAGGTAACTCTTATAATGTACATGAATTTCATTTCTCCAAAATAAGTCATAAAATATATTAATCAGATTAAAAAAATATTCGAAAACACTTTCTCACCATTCTATGGGAACAGGCTCATAATACGTACACCGATTGCGTGGTGAGATTAAATTGACATTGACTGATTCTGTAATTCGAACAAAATAATTCTAAAAATATTTATTACTGAAATATAATCTAATTGATCTTATAAATGACCAATTTAATCAAATATCTGATCATCATAAAATTCTTATATACAATTGATTTGAGAATCAATTAATACTATAATAAATAAACCAAATATTGATCTTTATAATCAACACTGTATTCCATATAAAAAATATCTTTTCATTCTAATTCATTCATACTCATTAGTTTGTGATCATGGACTGAATTAATGTTTTCTGCAATTTATAGGATAATCAATTTATTAATAGTAAGTGTTATAGGATATTAGTATACTTAGTATAACTTACCAGAAAAAGAGCAAGGTCTGGTCCAAAATTAAATTACTTCTCTATATAAATATATAGTCTGCTTTGGTCAATGTCCAGACAAAGATTGTCAAACTTGGCGGTAAAACACATAAAGCAAAATATACAAACCAACCAAATTCAACCTGACACAAACAACCAATAAAAACCAAGATCACAAATATCCACTGACCAACTCATGATCAAGTACTGCCCTAAGGGTATATGTACATGTGTATGAATTAAAAGAAAGGGTGGATCTAACTTTTTATATGATTGCGCCCATGAGAAAAGGGTCCTTATGGCATTTTTTTCACAATTCCAGATTTTTATGGATTTATACTTATATATGTCAGAAGATAAAAGTTATGAAGTTTCATGAAGATCCAATGACTATAAATATCTTTATTTGGCATTTAAAGTTAAGGATTTTTTTTACCTATGACGTTGTTCACCTTGCGACGTTACGTAATGATTTTATCAACGTCATTTTTATGTTAGGTATATAGCCCCATTGTTTTATTTGTTATAATCCTTGCTTTTGAAGATATCATTATAAAATTCTTATTACATAACTTATTGATAACTTTTAATAATAATGCATATATATCAATACATAATTTTTTTTATATAATCCGGGGCTGCTCCGTACACGTGCACATTGAAACTGTAACTGTCACGAAAACTATGAAGTCTTTTAACGCACTTTCATTTTTTCTGAATAAATCATATCTTAGTCTAGTAAAGAACTGATTTTATAAACTACATGTGCAATTCAAAGAATGTTTTTAAAATTATTCATTATCAATAACTAAGTACAATGAACATGGCATTTAAAAAAATGTATGGTGCTATGTATGCGCATTGTATTCCTGTGCATGCTTTATGAAAAAAGAAACTTCTCCAAAAGTCGATCTTTCTTTTTCTCATTTTGCTTTAACTTCTTTATTCTTCTGTACATTTATACATGATTGTTACTTTAGTGATATCATATCAATGGTTATCTCGTATTTTACTTTGATTCGTTTTTAATTTGTCACGGCTTGCTTAATTCTATGTTGCTTTAATATTTTTTTAGTCCGTAATAATTTAAATTAATTTCTTTCATATTTACTGATCTTGTTCCTTAGTACATTATTATACCTAATTGTGTATTAATTAAAAACCTAAATTCCGCAATCAAAACGTTTATTACTAAAACCGATTTGGTTTGACTTTACCGATCGCGTCGCGTTCAACTCTTTCAGCTACGTCATACATAAAAAATACCCGCACCTTAACCACAATTTTTTATTGGTGGATTCAGCTTACCGCTGATTGGCTGCTGGTTAACTAAGACTAAATTATGCACGGACAGAGCAACATGTCAGAGAATGAAAAATTCACATGGGTACTCGTGACTGTCGAAATTGGGCTATTTTTCGAAAGTGTACACTTGTGATAAAACAATACACATGGTACATAACATATATAGCTGTAGCTCTATGTATAAATTTTGGGTTAGAAAATATAAAGCTACAGTGCATACAATACTTACATGTACAAAAAAACTTTTCGGCAATTTGCCGCATATAAAAATAACGCTATTTTTGAAAAAAATAATAATTCTTCATTTAGTTTACTACTGTTAATAATTGTATTTTACTTGCCCCAAACTTTCTCCTATTAAACAACCTTCTTCCGTACTCGGAAGGCGGATCAAGAACTGTATTTTTTATGTATGTAAACAAACCATTGTTCATGTGTGGAGCTGGTGATCGGCGGTTCAGAGACAGGTAAAATAAAGAAATCTGCAGTAAATGGTTTGTGGATATTTTAGTATATATATATTACACCGAAAGTGATAGGGCAACAGAAGAGAAACGAATCGGACACTTGTCTAATGAAGATGCACATGTACAAACCCCCTTGCACTCTCCACTTCCGTCTCGTTCTTTCACACCATCGTAATGTTCAATTCTTTTATTGACTGTCGATTGCCGATCGAAAGGTGTAGAAATCGAGGAATTCATATCTATCACTTCGACTGGCAAGTTAGTAGGTAATACATGTGCATATTACACATTTACGGTATTTACATAAATTGAACGCTTAGCACATGCAACTTCTAGATATTATATTTTTTATAACGCCGTACTCTGGACCGTAGCTTGAGTTGAGGCTATGGTTTAACGCCCGTTTACAGAGAGAGAGAGAGAGAGAGAGAGAGAGAGAGAGAGAGAGAGAGAGAGAGAGAGAGAGAGAGAGAGTTTTGCACAGAATTTAAACATAGGGGATAGTCGATTTTGAATGAATAATATTGGGGGGAAATGAACTGTTCTGAGAAATCCTTCAGCTCTGGCAATGCATAAGCATGTACTGATAACTCCGCCTAACTCAACCAATCATAAAGTTTTCACAACGGCGGCGTGTATAATTTATGCATGACGTAGCTGACAGAAAGAAATGATCGTGACGCTATAGGAAAAGTCAAACCAAATCGGTTTTGATAATATTTTTAAGCTAAGCGGTAGTGTGGTTGCTGCAACCCCCCCCCCCCCCCCCGGTTTATGAAAATACGCAGCAAGCTTAGTAAGATTGCGGGATGTTTAGCTCTTAGAGAGACAATTTGAGCCGGTTATTTTGCTCCTACGTGTATCAATAAACGATACAATGAGTTCACCAAGTTCTAAAATAGTATATATCCATACAATAATAATCATTTTCGCAAGCTTGGCATATATATCGAGAGTCTAAAAATTAGCATAGACACCTACAAAACTAAATGGGGACTACATTTTGATAGTAAACATGATAATGTGCGATACAGATACATGTTCATTTCAATAAATTCGTAAATGTGTTTAAATGAAAATTGAAGTTAAATTTTTTTAAATATTTATTAAGTCAAAATATGAATGAGGTATACTTTATTTTTTAAATTCAATTAAATTTGTTCAGGATCGAAACGTATGTATATTTTATCCCACGCTTATTGCCATAAATAAAACTCTTAACGATATTAATTTTGTTTACTTTTTATGTGTAAATCAATATGTAACGTTGCTGATATTGTAGTATTTTTTTAAAATATTTTACGTGAGCACTTAAGGTAGTCCTATACTCGGCACTAAATGGGCTCAATCATTAAAAGCTCAGCTTTAAATGATAAATATACATTCTCGCAATACATATACAAAAGAAAATATGTATGTTTAAATGCTAGTTTGTTTGTTATCACCTCTCAGACGGGTGTACCCCCTTGCATAAATTATTGACAATTATGAAATTTGCCAGACGTCCGTTTTTCCTAAAAATAATTACCAATTTTGGGAAAACTAGAACTGAACATACAAAATAGAGTATAAATATTTATTTAAGCCATATCTCATCAATAATTTTGCGCAAATTTTTGTAAGTAAGTACGCTTTATGGACCTGATGTATCAAAATAGAATACAAAAAATGCAATGCTAGTATCGCGTTTGGTAATTTTTTTTACTATTTTATGGACTCAAACTTAAATTCATGGTGTTTATTCTATAGATTGACATCTTAGAAAAAAGATTTGGTAAAATAAATTATATGTTGACGGATTACTTTTCACGCTATAAGCTCTAAACCAAGTAGATCCTGACGAAAAAATCCGTAAAAATCACATTTTGCTACAGTTTTCTGCCTAGATCTGTCAATAATGTTGGATATCATTTAAACATTAATTAATTGACGATTGATTAAATTCAAAGTAGCTTCTGTCTCTAAATTTTAACAGGTTTTAGTAAAAGAAAAAAGAAAAATTCGGGGGGGGGGGGGTCAAAACAAAGAAGATATAAGCATACCCGAGATCCTGGTTAATCAGAAACTTTTTTTTTCATTTTACTTTAACAGAATCGAGTTTCTCAACATTAATCATGTCTATCTCTCATAGAATACATATATTACCGTTCTAATTGCTTATTATTGCCATTGTTTACAACAGCGATGTAGAGCAAAATCAATACCGGGTATCAAAAACGCTTTGTAAAAGTCGAACCAATATTGTAAAATCCGTATTATGACGTAGTGCGATACTCGGACTACTTTAATACGCATTGTTTTTGTTTTGTGTTAAATTGCAAGAATGTAAAATCATGGAAATAACGAGCACCAATAATTTCATAAAGTTAACTGACAACAGTTTACTGCATGTATGAACAATTAAAGCGTAGTGGAAAAAAAGGTGGTCACATTTTAATGGAAGTGATATGGAAATGAAAACGTTCAAAGGTTTCGAATCGTGAAACTTGATTAATTTACCCCTCCACTCGCATTTCATTTACTGAAATCTCTATAAAAGCACTAAAGCTTTAGACTGTCTTCTCTCGTAGCATTTTCTTAATGTTTTTGAAGCACATACTATTTTTGTCAATGCCAAATTATTCATTAAATAGATTATCAAGTTCCTGAAGCAATAAATTATGTGATTTTGTCAAAGAATAAAATCGGGCACAAGTTAGATACTCTTAGTTTTAATGAAAACTATAGTTTACGTCTAAATTTAATTAAAATGTAATGACTCAAAATATGTTCACATGTTAATATAATGAGTTGGCCCATTTGTTCCATGGGTTATTTGTCGACACGTGAACAAATACACACGTTAGTACAATGAGTTAGATCATTTGTTAACATCGGGTATTTGTCGACACATGAATAATTTAGCGCTTGTATATGTAGCTGCCACGGAAATTTTAAATCAGCAGCACACTAACTTTTTTTTGGTAAAAAACATTTCTTTCATGTTTTTGAGCGTTCTCTAATATTACTAGTATCTTATCTGTCGGAATGCATCTACATATATTATAAAACAAACTGAGCAGGTTATATTTTTATTGCTATTTACACATTATATTAGATGTCATACGCACAACCTTTTGTCATTTAGGATTTTTTCCAAAGACGTGGGTCAATACCCCTTCCCCTCCCCCAAAATAATTTTTATATAAAAAATCAAGCTCCATAAACTTTTGGACAACTAATTTAAATTGGAAAAAAAAAATTAAAATCTTATCAATTATGAATACGTATTGCTATTTTTTTTTTTTTTTTTGCACGAACTTGTAATCAATGCTAGCTTTAAATAATCTAAATCAGTACATGTACATCGCTAGCCTGCATACGTAATTAAAATATTAGATCACAAGTACGTTTTGTAAACTTAATTTCAGAAGTGAATTTAGCTTTTAAAAACTCTTTAAATATTCTATCATTAATTATTACAATAAACATGTACGCTGTTTTGAACACATTTTGATAACACAGAGAAAGTAGCCGATTAAATGTTTATCTGTTCTTTACAATTTTGTAGCACTAAAACCAATGAAGAGTTGAAAAAAAAATTATTTCAATTTTTATTCTAAATTATCGGATCGGCACTTGATAATCATTTATTAAATAATTCTGCTATTTTGCTTAAATATATTACTGACAGACCACAGGAAAAACAGAGCGGGGGCCAAAAAAAGGTGGTGCTTATATTATATAAATTCATATTTGCAACAATTAAATGACAATCGTAAAATTAACTTGCATTTGCTTTTGCGCTTAAATCTGTAAGCACCACATTTTGTAGTTATTGTAAACATTTTCTTTATTTATAACATTCAGTTAAAACAATTTTCAGAGTATATATCTAATCTTTTTGAAATAGATGCAATAAAAATAGTGTGGAATAATAGACGGACTTAAAAAAAAAAAATGACAGCCATGAATAATTTCTTCTAAATATTCTAACTTGAATAACTGTAAGTTACAGTACAAAAAATGATGAAGCTGAAGTGAAAGGTTATTATTCATACTAAGAATTTAGTTTCATAATGAATTTATAAAATTTCATTTATTATTATGTATTTAAAAAATCAACAAAATGACATAACTAAAAATCTTACAGTTTGGAGTAATATCGAGCTATATCAATTGATAAACGACTGGATGTACATGTAGTATCAATCTATAAATTAAACACATATTTTCAATAATAATTCATTCACTAGTCTCTTTAATTTTGATTAAAATAACACTTATAAATATTGAACAGATAAAATAAATTAAACATCTTTTTTTCTATTATCAATTTCCCCGTGCGGAACCTCATGGTATTTTCTAAACAAGTGGATTATCTTTCTTGTTTTTCGACGTGATCATATATAAATGCCTTTTTAAACAGTGATTGAAGTATTTATCGTGCAATAAAAAGGTAATAGGTTTCATCCAGATTGTTAAGCTTGTTTTTGGACCCGAATCGTCAGAGATTCAGTGGCTTTGAATGAAAATGGTAGACCTACATGAAGTTAAAGGCGGCCGCGCGAGTAAACAGATGCTGACGGGCGGATCAACAAGTTATAATCGGTAGCGAAAACGCAGTCGCGAATATAATGATTTCTCATTAACCGGTAATTTTCCAATTAATTTATATTCAAAACATTCATATCAGATTCAGTACCTCAATGTAAATTGTTCCTGGATATAAATTGTTCAATAGTGTTATTCTTTCCAGTATGCATGTACATGGTTTTTTTTTAATGCCGATGATCAAGATTTGTCTCTTGTTCGTATCAAACAAGCACGGAATCTTCATTCGATCGTGAGTTATGAGTAAAATATAAAAAATATAAATATGTTCATTTTATTTATTATAAAAGATACTGCATTATAGGGCTTTGCTATTAAGACATGTGCTCATAAACAAAGTAACAAAATTGCAGCGCTGCTGTTTTGTACTATCAAACAAGGTTTTTTTCTTTTACGTAACGTCATTTCTTTATGACGTTATTTCTCTGTTTTATACAAAACGTCATAAGGACCCTTTTCTCATGGGCGCAATCATATGTGTACTGTTTAGACGTATTAATTACAATAACTTTATTTATTTCATACTCTTACAGATATAATAAAAATAACTTGATTGTTTTAGGTTCCTTTCACGGAGAAAAGCTTGAAATCTGATGACGTGTTTGTATTGGACAAAGGACTTGAAATCATTCAGTGGAACGGTGTTGGGTCCAACGGAATGGAGAAAATCAAGGTCAGGTGATATAAACAGGGCTAGCTATCTGAAACAAAAAACCAAAAACTACCTATTTACTGGTTATGAGGACGATAACAAGTATATTTTTGAGTCTTTGCCTTGGGAAGTAGTCGTTGCTGAGACGGAATGATATTGTCTGAATGGTCAGTAACTTTTTTTGTCGGCGTTGCAGATTTTCTTGATGTTAAACAAATTAGACTCATTAGCCATTGAATTTTATATAGCAACTCAGATTACACCAGAGGTGTTTCGAGTTTAAAAACGATGGAAATCATCTGTCCCATGTGGATTAAGTTTTGATGACCGTGGGCAGATAGCACAGAATCGATTTCATGGTTAGATAGAATATCTTTTCATTGTAATTTTACATTAGATATCCATAGAGGTATAATAAACCGTAAACTTTATGCAAAATTTGAATATTTCAACACCAATTGGAGATCATATGTACAATTTAAGGACCTAAAGGCCTAATGTTGCATTTAATCCTTTGACAGGGAAACTACTGTTTACAGGGAAGTATTCTCCCCCGTTTTATTTTCGCTCCTTTTGCCCTCGTTGTTGGCTGGTGAATTTAAGACTGAGTGAATTCGAAGGTCTTAATGTCTGGGCAAATTCAAGATGGGGCGAAACCATTTGCAGGTGAAGAAGGACAAAAATAACATGGGGCGAAAATAACCTTGTTTACAGTATCTTCTAACAAAAGAATTGCAAACTATAGTCAGCTTTATTAGGCCAAAAAAAATTAATGATTTGTTTCTCAGGCACCGCCGCATCAGTAAAATCATTGCCGCATCAAACTTTTTTATCGTCATTTTTCCGGAATTTTTATATCTTATCATTATCGGTTTTCTCTATTATAGAATCTATGTCAACAAACGCTCAGAACAATTGCTTGTCTCTGTCAGTGAAAAACGTTATTTTATCTGAAACATCTACCCAGTGACCAACCTAGGGGGCTACCTGGGCTAAATACAACTTTATGTAGATATAATTACTCGATTTGTGGTCGGGTAACTTCGCCAGAATTTCCTCAGAAAGAGAGGTTGAAGTTGCCCTGTATTCTGAGTTCACGATCGTGAAAGTTAACTCCAAATGCAGTAAAATGATAATCATCTAATTCAAAAAACATTTTCATAGCCTAAGTTAACCCCTGTTGTGATTAATAACTAGCGACTGTCTTATCTTCATAGGTTATAAATACGGTTGATGCAACCACATACTGTGCACTGAAAATTACAACCGATGTTTATAACTTTAGGTTCTGATATTACAA
The DNA here is from genome assembly GCF_025612915.1 of Magallana angulata. Lineage (NCBI taxonomy): Eukaryota > Metazoa > Mollusca > Bivalvia > Ostreida > Ostreidae > Magallana > Magallana angulata. The sequence continues at coordinate 54,433,363 of NC_069118.1, forward strand.
TTAGTTGGTAACTTAATTAATTAATAACTCTGCCAAGTTAGTGCTAAAATAATCATGAAACCGTTTGTCTACAGTTATCTTTAACTACAAAATTCTGTACAACCAACTATATGACGGTTGTAATTGGGTCAAAGGATTGGACTAATACCACAAAAATACACTTAAACACATAGACTGATTTTATTTGTCATTTAGCCAACACAATTACGAAACATTTCAGCTACAAAATGTATGAATACACATAATAAATTAAATTTAAAAAATTGGATAAGATTTTAAATTTTTTAGGAGTTGTTTTAATTGACTTGCTTAATTCTAATCAAATTCAAATTAAGGTTGAATCTGTGTATAAACGTATTATTATTAGCATTATGCCATTGTCAAAGAATGGAAGTCTACCTGATTTTTCAAATTTCTCCCAATTTTTCTGTGAGGGAGAACTTCAAAAGTGAAGTCTCCCTAAACTAAGTTTGCTCTGGTTGGTCCCTGTTAACACAACCACTGAAATTTCTTTGTTATCTTCAGAAATTGAAGCCTCTGTGACATTGCATAGAAACAGAAATAAAGGACACTTGTATTGTTTGAGAATTTTATGATGACTTATTTACTTTTCTTTGATTTCTGTCCTCAAGGCACTGAAGATTGATAAGAAAACACCCCCTAATGAATGCTTTATTTGATAAATTTTTATATGGCAAATTCAACTAGTAAAATGCCATAAGAAGTCCCCTATTTCAGTTTAGACTTCTGTTTTTACTGTGGAGGGGAAAGATGGGCCGCAAAATGAAACAGGGACATAAACCATTTGTCTTGTTTGTTCATCTGCAAAAACTCAACCTTATAAAAGGAAACAGAACAGTTTAAACTAAAAAGAACAAATTAAAACAAATGTTTAAACTTTGCCTATGTATGAGCTTGATGAATATCTGCTGATGAGTGCACAAATAAATCATATAGTATGGGTCACAGTCATTGTAAATTTTGTCTAAAGAAAAAAAAAAAAAAAACCTGCCTGCCTCATCAAAATTTCAAAATTTTGGCCTGAGAAACTAATGATTAATTTTTTTTGGCCTTATTCATTTTCTTTTATTGGTCTCACACAGGCTCAGCAGTTCTGTCAGCAATTGGAGGCCGAGAGGTCAGGTGCAAGTAACTCTGTCGTTGAGGAGGGATCGCGTGCTTCCTCTTTCTATGAGGGTCTTCCTGATGATGACGTTGAAGCTGAAGAGGATGAGGGAGTTTCCACAGGGGAAACAACCCTGATGAAGTAAGGGGAGATAATGAAAGGGGTGGAAGCAAGAAATAGGAATTTTGATTTTATTGATGGAAACAAGATTGATGATGTAAGGAGTATAAATGAGAGAGAGAGAGAGAGAGAGAGAGTTATAACTAGGGAATGAAACAGGAATGAAGATTGCATTCTTTGACAGAATCAGAATTTGTATTGCTGATTTACATGTGTATATAGATGAATTGTTTTTCACCATTAACCAGCTTACTGTTTACTGATCGAAATACAGAAATGATACATGTGATGATGCTATACATGTAGATGAATAATAGGACACCAAAGGTAAATACAATGTACTAACTGGGTCTGTTATATCTCTCAGGGTGTCTGATGCCAGTGGAAAGATCGAGATGACCGAGGTGAAGAAAGGAACCGTCTCCAGGGACGACCTCTCCTCCGACGTAAGTAAACACTTCAGAAATGTAGGTACAGCTCATAACCTGCCACTGTGTTTGTGTACCTTGTGTATTCATGTGTTAGCCAACTGCTCTAGTCAATTATTGAAAGTTATAACAATATATCTGCATTTCACAATGTAAATTCCAAATTAAAAACGAGGAATTAATTTCTGTATAAATTTGCAAGAAGCACCCCTTGCAGATTTTAAAATCTCGCTTTTATTTTCTGAGATTTGAGGATTATAAGAGATTAGGGTAAAAGTTCCGCTTTCGCAATTTTTATTTTCTCGCCTTTTGATGCAAAACACTTGGATCACGGATTTAAGTACTCGCGTAAAATAAGGAATCTACTGTATTTGTTTGTAGGATGTCATAACACAAACTTTGACTTGTTTGTAGGATGTCAGTACTCGAGCTTTAATACTTTGCACGATTTGATAACTAAGTCTCTCTTCTGTTTGTAGGATGTTTTCTTGGTTGACACTGGTCTCCAAGTCTTTGTCTTCGTCGGAGGAAACGCCTCCAGTGCAGAGAAGAGAAACGGCTTCCCTTATGCTCACGTAAGTTTATTTCTTCCCTGTTGATGACACCAGGAGTGGGTAGGTGTCCTACCAGACATGACGACTTTCAAATCATTTTTAGATCACTTAAGTCTAAGATCCTCCCAAGGGGGAGATAATTAGAAAAAAAATTGAAAAAGTTTTTTATACAAAATCTCCTTTTCAAGAACTTGGCATATAGCCAGTACATGTTCTATGAAATCTTTTACATAAGCGGTCTGATAGTATATTCAGTTTGTTATTTGACCAACCCTCAGTGCTTAATCAAAGAAGTAAGATTCTCACGTGAATTTAAAAAAAGAATTTTGTTTTGAATTGGTGAAGGACACTGGTTGATATTGTTGCTCCTGTGTGTGATTTGTTCTACATTTGATTTGATTTGATGAATTGATTTTAAGTTTGCTGGGTCTCATCCAAGACATACATGTAGAGGGTATATAGATAAAAATAAACAGTAGTCGAGCAGATTAACATAATAATTATTTTCCATTATGAACAAATCTGTTCTTCATTAAAGCTGAACACCACTCTCTGTATAAAATCAAGGATGTGATGGTGTATGTTTATGAATAGCATTTTGCTTTGAATTAAAACAAATATAATATATCACCGGAGGTTAATTATTCAAATAGTAGAGGATATATCATGAATAAATTCCTGTATTACTGATTTTTTTTAATCATAGAAATACATCCAAGAAAACGACAAGAAGCCATTCATCCAAGTCACCGTCGTCAAGGAGGGACAGGATTCTGAGCTGCAGACCCTCCTTCAGTAAACGGACACCTTGACTCCGCCCACTTAGTCACATGACCGCCCGTAACTGAACACAACAGCTTGTAGTAAAACATGGCTTAGATACAAACTGGAAAACACATGGCAGTCTGCTCTAAAAAGTGACCAATTTACCAGTTTATGTTTACAAATTAAACATTTTCAGATAAGATTTCAGTGGTGGTGATTTTTTTTTATGTCATAGCTTAGATGTGAATTGCTTTATTTGGTCTAGAGAAAACTTGGTCTGTCTCTGTCACCAGGTTACATTAAAAGCCTCCGCTGAGTAAGCAAATGTTACAGTTAGGGCGTCACGGCGATCAATGAATGATTGTGGGTTCTTTACTTTCAAATATTTCATTATGTTGTACTTTTTTATATCATATATTACTTACGTGTTGTCTTAAATTAATTATTTGACTCTAAACCCACATAGCATGGTTATGGTGCTTAGGAAAGGAGATGCCATTCACTATTGTTAGATGTTTTGTTTACATTGTGTTATTATATGACATTGGTATTTGCAAAATTTACACAATTTGTTTTTTCTATTTATAGTTTTTTTTTCGCACTGATTTTCTGGCATGATCATTTCTAGATTTCGGGAACTTTTTCTTTTATACTTTTTATAAGTGTTACATATTTTTGAATGTTTATGTTTACAAAGTTTTTTTTCTGATTAAAGCTGCAATAGAAGTGGTCACATGACAATCATGTGACTCTCGATCTTCCTGATAACCACCCTTGCTTCCTATAGATGTATAATTGACATATCTTTATACAAATAAAATGCCTCACACATTGTCAATTGTTTTGTTCATATTTTTAAGAAATAAAACTTAGAAGATTTTTGACAATCAATCAAAGTAAGATTGTGTAAATGATTTTGCTGAAAGCTAGCTTTTAAAACTGTTTAAAAATACCTGTCGTATGAAGTACATTGTTGTAATGACTGAAAGTGTTTAAATAGATTGCAAAGTTCATTTGAAATGGCATAGATTTTTTTTTTTAATCGTGTAAGGCTTTCTGTGGGAATCCTTAACTTAACAATCGTAATTCAAAATACCTTCATTCAATCATTAACAATTATAGTCCTGAGGTAAATAACATCTGATACAACTAAAGTTCGTATGTCTTTCGAAAATAACCGGGCGGGATTTTAATTGGGGGGTGGGGGTGTTAAAGGTTTAGAATTGACTGACACACACTTTATGACATCACTAAGTGATATCTAGAAAGAAATATGTTCTTATGACAGCTGTATTATTTTGATAAATCATACCGTCTTATAGTTATTATATGTATATGGTAAGTTGTCTGTTAGAACCATCGAAACCTCAATAATTACAGTTATCTTGTTACAAACTACATCCGATATCTCTGCCACTCTGTGTAATGACAAAGATAATGGAAGCGGGTTAAAATTTCACTTAACGAGGATGCGCGAAACTTCAACAGCCCTAAAACCAGATTGATATACTAGTAAATTGATGACAACAAATGTATCAGAACCTTATTTTCCATTTTCTGAATCTGTTAAGAATGACAATCCATCACCATGTTTTGTATTAATATCAAGGTTTACCAATAGTAAGAATAACAAGGAGTGCTGTCCATTCTACAGTTGTCCATCTCCATCAATGAGATAATAAAAATGGAAGTTGTGATATTGCCATCAGTTGTATGCACGCCCTTTTTGTTTCCGTTATTTTTTGAAAAATTTGAACAAAAATTTTAAAATACGACAGTGTGGGGTGGTTTTTGGAAAAAAAAGAAGACATAAAATACTAACAAGAGGCCCATGGGCCACATCGCTCACCTGAGGAACAATAGGTATGATAAAGTCAGCTTAATGAAGTCATAATACAAACAATCTGGACAATGTACAATAATACATGTAGATCCTGTATAAATAAAATCCATTTTTCCCCCTTGGAACTCGGATAGCCCTGATTGCTGCCATAATTTACAAGAGCAGACTTTAATCACCGCTCCTGCACATATATAGGGACTCAACGTTACGCAGGCAGGAATGACCACACACCTACGCAACTGAACAAGTACCAACGTTAACGCAAGCAGGGATGACCACACACTTGCGCCAACAGCTCAACCTAACGCAAGCAAGGAGTACCGCACACTTGCGCTAGAAAGGCCAGAACACCAGCAGGGATGACCTTACACTAGTGCTCCGCCGCAACCACTACCAATACAAGCAGGACTAGTATGACCGCACATTTGTATTAATGCGATACAGGGCAAGAACGACCGCACACTCTGTATCGTAGGTTAGAAAACACGAAGATTAGATAGAGCAGGGATGTCCACACACTCAATCTATCCATACCTGTTCAAGGTTAAACCCAAACAGTCGTTCATCGAAAGGCAATAGACACTATCCCTATATATGTGCCGGTCCAAAATAATTCATAGTATCTAAAAATTGGAAATCAAAAATAAACAAACTAATCCGGCCTAACCCAAAACTACTGATGCAGAACAACTTATATACATTGAATATTTATTATTGTATAAAAATAATCATCACAATAATTGGTTAACAGTGGATGCATTAATTAAAAATAATCAAGAATCAATAAATCAAGGGCAATAACTCAATACAGTAATACAAAAAGATTCTAATGAAAAAATAGCTGCCTGCTTCAATTTTATAGTCATATCACATGTTGAGTATTGCAGTTCTCAAAAAGATCCTTTACAATTGTTTATATATGGGATATTTAGCTACATCAAACTCTGAACCTTCTTGTGAGGCCAAAGAATTGTCCTGGAGCCAAAGTCTTAACAATTATAAATAATCATCTTGCTGATTCGTTTCTGAGAAGAAGATTTTTAAAGATTTACTCTATATATTCCTATGTAAAACTTTAACACCCCCCCCCCCCCCCAATGTGGCCTCACCCTACCCCCAGGGATCATGATTTTCACAACTTTGAATCTACACTACCTGAGGATGCTTCCACAAGTTTCAGCTTTCCTGGCTGATAAGTTTCTGAGAAGAAGATTTTTAAAGATTTACTCTATATTTTCCTATGTAAAACATCGACCCCCATTGTGGCCCCACCCTACCCCCGGGGGTCATGATTTTCACAACTTTGAATCTACACTACCTGAGGATGCTTCCACACAAATTTCAGCTTTCCTGGCTGTTTAGTTTCTGAGTAGAAGATTTTTAAAAATTTACTCTATATATTCCTATGTAAAACTTCGACCCCCGATTGTGCCCCACCCTACCCCCAGGGATCATGATTTTCACAACTTTGAATCTACACTACCTGAGGATGCTTCCACACAAGTTTCAGCTTTCCTGGCTTTCTGGTTCTTGAGAAGAAGATTTTTGAAAATTTCTCGAAATTTTTCATTAATTTCTAATTATCTCCCCTTGAAAACGAGTGTGGCCCTTAATTTTCACAACTGTGAATCCCCTTTGCCTAAGGATGATTTGTGCCAAGTTTGGTTGAAATTGGCCCAGTAGTTCTTGAAAAGATGTTGAAAATGTGAAAAGTTTACGGACGGACAGACAGACGGACAGACGGACGACAAACAAAATGTGATCAGAATAGCTCACTTGAGCTTTCAGCTCAGGTGAGCTAAAAACACGATATGTGATTTATTCTTAATAATACTATATAAAGCAGGGATTCTGGTGCAGCAACAGTGGACTCCCAGTGTGGCAATTGGTACCTGTAAAAGATGAAAGAAGAAAAAATAAGTAAAATTAAAAAGGAAAACAAAAGAAAAAAGGTTTGAATGTTATCATTCACCCCACCCGCCAGACTTAACGTGAAGAGTAATTCTTGGCATAACTTTTTATTACAGTACAATATTTTGGTTGAATCTGATACAGTACATGTAGCGAGATATACAGGACTACTGAGGTCATTCGTAGAAGCTAAATAAAGAAGATTTTGTACACAGAAAGACAGAGGAGCGGAAAGAAAATGGACAAAATTCCAAGACGGAAAGCAGAAAAAAACATTGTTTTGATTTTCTGGTGGGGGGGGGGGGGGGGGGGGGGCGGTAAAATCTAGGCAATTTGTAGTAAGTGCTTGGTTTAAACTGTTCCGTGTGTTACTGTTGCTTTATATAAGAAGGAGACCAAACTTAAAAATGCTAGAAGGTAGTATATGGTAGGTAAAATGTTCGCACACGTCCATTAATTGAGGAAGAGAAAAGAGGAAATAAAACACAATAGAGAAAATGGGCATAATAATTCATTTTGAGATGGGTTTTTGGCACCATCTTTAATTTTTTTCTTTTTCAAATGATTTATTTTGCTAACGTTAAAATTTAATATTTTTGATAAGTTTAAGAAATAATTTTTCTATGTTAATTTTTCTTGTTATTACATTGATACAAAAATGTACGTTGATCTACGTATTATGCAATATCCATATTTGATGGCAGGGGCGGATACAGGATTTGTAGTTAGGGGAGGGGGGGGGGGTGTGGATAAAATTATTGAGGCAGGGGGTCTGGGGGCCGCCTTGAGGCTGGGTTTCGTGTATTTTTAAGGTAAAACCAGGCTCAAAATAGTGGTATTTTTTTTTTTTTAGTTATGTACACTTTTAAAAGATGAAATAAGCAATAAAAATAAACAAACAAGATAAAGTTTTCATTTCTTTTAATCACCAGACTTCTGCCATCTACTATTTCCCCTTGGTGCCTACTTCCTTTACACAAAAGCCTATAACATAATTATATATCACAATTTGACATATATTGTTACTTATACCTAATACATGTATTGGATTAAAAACAAAATATTTTAGGCATTTATGAACTCCCAAAATTAACAAGGTTATCAAAGTTACAACATTCTAATGACGTTACGGTATCCGACCCCCTATTAGCTGTTAGAAATATCTGATGCATCAAATCTTCAGTATTCTTAGATTAAAATAGTCTATTTACCTAGAAAAAAATTCAAAAAATATACAGTAATTAATTAATGATTGCACATAGACCATCTGGTTTTAAATGCAATTATATATTTACCTTTGACCAGCTTTTAAATATTCAGAAATTTTTGCTTGCATCGCAATAGGGAAATGACAGCGCAGTGCCGCAGTCTACACGTGAAACAAAACTGCTGGGATTTCCAGTCGACATGAAATGACCATCACTGCTTGTTTTAAACACAGTTTATAATTGGTTTGTTATCAGAACCTGTCAATATGCATTAGGATCAGATGTTTATTGATTTTTATAGAGCAGCAGAATTACATTCAGCATAGCACAGCTGGTGTAACATTGAGTCAGGCATAATTATAAATAAAGTGAAACACAAAATGCTAACTTTTCTATGTAAAATTTATCAAATCATCTACAGTCATGCATACTTTGAAAATTTTAGGGGGGGGGGGGGGCGTGCGCCTTTAGAAAGAGGTTATATATATTCATAACGAACTTTTAAGAAAAATCCTCTTGACATTTAAAAAAAAAGAAAACACATGTGCACCCAGGAAGGCATGCTACTTTTTTACGACGAAGTTACAGATGTCTTTGAAAATCAAGCCCGGGCCCCCCGATATCGGGTTCGTTCGCCCTATCTACCTGTTCGCCCGAGTCCGTTCGCTCTAATTATCGTTAGCCCTAACAATGAAGAATTTACATAACACGATCCTCTGATCTCTCAATGAGATATATACGGAGATTACATAATTATAATATGGTTAAAATATGAGGTGAAATTTACAATAATTACAAAATAATAACAGAAGAATATAAAAAAGTAACATTTAAAAAATTAAATTAAAATCAATTCACAAGTCTTCGTATTGCTATCAATATTGCCACTGTCAGTCAATTTGTGATTATATTGTAAAAGAGGAAAGGGTGGTAATGTTTTTTTTTTAATTATATGTAATCTCTTCATAATGTTAAATTGATCAGGATACAAAAATATACAAATATATTAATCCTATATAAAATTAAGGCGAACGGACCTTTGGCAAACGGCGTCAAAGGCGAACGCGTTTTAGGGCGAACGAACAGCCAATCCACAACCCCCCCCCCCCCCCCCTCCCCGCCCCGAAATAAAAATCACCTTTCAAAAATTCAAATAATCTCCCAATATTACAAAACTGGAATAGTCAAACATCTTACACATTATTTTTCGCCTCATAAAAGAAATCAGCTTTTGTCGGGGGCGGAAACGCACCAATGTCAAAGGGGAATTCGGGAATTATTTTTTCTCAGCGATGTTTTGATGTTATGCCACCCAAATAAATCCACCCCTGCTATATATAAGTTAATCACGTGACGATTACAAAGGCCAACAAGACCAGGAAGAAAAATACTGTAATCGCCATGTTGGATTTTTGTAGAGGTTTGCTTTTTTTTTTATTAGTTAACTTAATTAATTACAATTTCATTTGTCAAAAAATTCAAACAAAATGGAATAAATAATAAAATGCGTTAATAAGGTCTTAATCAAGAAACTCGAACTATTGTATACGTGTGCACTTTCAACATGGAAATTATATTGACATTAATTAAATAATTTACTGAAGTATGATAGACTATTAGTGATCGATTTTTTTTCTTTAGAATATCTCTTAAAATCCCATCAAAGTGTCTGACCATGGACCCTGAGTTCAGCCTTCAGGATGTGTTACGGTGTCATCTCTGTGAGACCCCGGGCCCCCCTATGTTATACTGTGCCATTTGTACAAAATATCTGTGTAAAGCCTGTGAGGGGGACCATCTCTCTGATCTATCCAAAGAACACAAAGTGCTGCCATTTAAAAAGAGGGGATATACTCCAAAGTGTCAAAAACATCCCTCAAAAATATGTGAACATTACTGTGAGCAATGTGACATTCCTATTTGTGCAACATGTCTTTCCTCTGAAGAACACAATGGCCATCAAATTATTGAAATAACTAAAACCATGGACAACAAGAAAGAAATCATTCAAAAAAATCTACATGAACTAGAGAAATCCATTTATCCCAAATACCAAGAGATTGCATCCATTATCACAGACCAGAAATCTGCTCTGAATGAAAACTCCCAGAAATTAACAACAGAAATCGACAAACATGGAAAAGACTTGCACAGAGAAATAAACACCATTATCAGAAACATGAAATCTAACCTGGAGGAAACGGACACCAAACACCTGGCTGTCTTAGACAAACAGGAAGATGAAATTAAACACACCATTTCTGAAATCACACAGACCATTACTGAACTGAAGACTTTACTGGACTCCAATGATGTCAGCCGTGTCTCTGCCTACAAATCCAGGAATGATGAATTCAGAAGATTGCCTCCTAAACTCACAGTGTCCTTACCAAGTTTTACCCCTCAGAAGATCAACAAAGAACAGCTTTATCAACAGTTTGGTTCTCTGTCAGCGTCATCTATCAAAACAGAAGAACATGGCTACACCATGGAATCTCCCGGTGCTGAGTCCTCTCCCCCGGACAGACCGCTCATTGATGTACCACGGATCATCACACAGATAGACACCGAGTATAGAGGATCATTAAGCAGTGTGTCCTGTCTGAGTGATGAGGAGATGTGGACGTGTGGTTGGGACAACATCATGAGACTGTACAACCTCCGTGGGGAACTAGTGAAGTCAGTCCAAGCCAAGTCAGGGAACACTCCATGGGACATAGCAGTGACAAGGAGTGGGGATCTAGTTTATACTGATTACTGGGATAGAGCTGTGAACATAGTGAAGAATAAAAAGATAAAGACAGTGATCAGACTACGGGGGTGGAGACCTCTCAGTGTCTGTAGTACCTCTTCTGGTGACCTCCTGGTTGTCATGGACAGTGATGATGATAAACCAACAAAAGTTGTGCGTTACTCTGGCTCCACAGAGAAACAAAGTATTCAGTACGACGACAAAGGACAACCTCTCTATTCATATGGTGGATATAAATACATCAGTGAGAACAGGAACCTAGATATCTGTGTGTCAGACCATGAAGCCCGTGCAGTAGTGGTGGTCAATCAGGCCGGGAAACATCGGTTTACCTACACTGGTCGTCCCTCTACTACCAAGGGATCATTCTTTCCATGCAGCATCACAACAGACAGCCAGGGTCGCATCCTGACAGCAGACATTAAAAACGACTGTATCCACATCCTGGATCAGGACGGACAGTTCCTCCGCTACATTGAAAACTGTGATTTATTCACTCCACGGGGTTTATGTGTGGACACCAGAGACAACCTCTTTGTGGCTGAGTCAACAGGTACAGTGAAGAAAATACAATATAACATGTAAACAAACAGTGTTTATAATAAATCAAACTATTTGTTTATTCATTTACATGTAACATTAGTGAAGGAAATCCACATTACAAATGAAACAAGCCGTGTTTTATAATAATCAAACGGTTCATGATATTAAATTAAATTTAAATAAAGTTCTTGACTGACAACAGCTAAATATTACATGTAAATAACATGAATAAATTAAACTTGTTTGATAACATGTTTACATGTCAACAATCTGACAGTATTACATCTTGTATGTAACAAACTACATGTAACTTACTCTGTTTACATAATGTTTGTCAACTGATTGTTTTATGTATTGGATCACAGTAGACTAACTGTGTTTATATATTGGATGTGTTTACTACTATATATTGGGTGTGTTTATATATTGGGTGTGACTGTCAACAGACCAAATGTGGTACATATTTGATACTCCAAACATTGCGTGCCATCAAACTGAGTGTGTAATATTATTATATTTAATATATGTTAAATTAATATATGTTAAATTTGAATACAATGTATATTTTTAATATGTGTAAATTAAATAATAAATGTAAATAAACTGTATAATTATAAAGTGTGGTTGATAACATCAATAACATAGGCTCATGACATTACATACATTTTTTCTCAGAGGTAGAAAGTTCTCCTAACTTTACACTGCTATATAAAAGTACATCATCTCATAGTTAGGAAAACCATCTACCACTGAGAGGAAATATTTGTATTATCAAGTGCTTAATCGGGCATCAATTAAACAATGAAATGCTTTCATGTTTTCATGTGTCATATTGATATGAAGACAGTGAGAATTGCAGAAAAAATACATAACTCTCAATTGCTTTCGATGGTTTTGCAAAATTGATCGTTATTGTCGATCAGCACGTTTCACAGAAGGAACAGCCAATTCTTCCATATATTAAGGTTACCATGGTTACTATAACTACTTGGAAGTCTGAGGTCAGCCCGTGTAAGTCCATATCTATGAAAGTTTGGATTATTTTGTAATTGATGGTAACTTAGCAACATATATAGATAGGACGGACTGACCTCAGACTTACAAATAGATATTGTATATGACCATATCTATGGAAAAACTGATTGTAAACTCTATGCAGTGTACTGATTGAGAAAATTGATAACTTGCATACTTGCTTTTAATGAATAATTAAGATTTAGGGAGAAATTAAGAGAGAGAGAGAGAGAGGTGTAAATATAATTAATAAGAGGCCAATGGGCCACATTGCTCACTTCAGAAAAAATATCCATAACATAATCAGCTTTGTGGAGTCATATACAAAATATTTGGACAATTTAATAGAAGTGGTCCAGTATAAAATTATCTTAAAATTTGACCCCCATTGTGGCCCCCACCCTACCCAAAGGTTCTTGATTTGAAGAACCTTGAATCTACTATATCTGAGGATGCTTCCACACAAGTTAAAGCTTTCCTGGCCAATTGGTTTCTGAGAAGAAGATTTTTAAAGACTTTTTTCTATATATTCCTAAGTAATGTGACCCTACCCTAACCTGGGGGATCATGATTTGAACAAACTTAAATCTACACTTCTTGAGAATGCTTCCACAGAAGTTACAGCTATTCTAGCAAAAAGGTTTTTGAGAGGGAGATTTTTAAAGATTTTTTCTCAATATAACCCCAGGGATGATTTATTTTAAAAAAAAAAAAGCTAAATCTACACTATCTGAGGATGCTTCCACACAATTTACAGCTTTTCTGACCAAATGAATTTGAGAAGAAGTTTTTTTTTCTTTTTAAAATACCACCACATTTTCAAAATTTTTAATTATCTCCTCTTGAAAGATGACCTGGAACTTCATTTTAACAAACTTAAATCCCCTTTACCCAATAATGCCTTATGCTTAGTGTGGTTAACATTGACCTAGTGGTTCTGGAAAAGTCTATCAAAATATAAAAAGTAAATGGACAGATAGACAGACACTCAGACAGACTTCAAACAAAAAGTGATCAGAATAGCTCACTTGAGCCTCCAGCTTAGGTGAGCTAAATATAGTTTCCTTGTGTGATTCATATATGGCTTTGGAGGTAGAAATCATTGCAGAAAAAAATTACAACCTGCTGGGTTATTTATGTTTTTTATCTGCAATGCTAGCTACCGTCACACCCACATGTACCACCAAAGAAAGCATTTTATTGGTTTTTAAAAAAAATAATTTTCAACTAAATTACGACTTTATCAGGATCATATTACACTATATTTTAAGGTACAAACCTCCCACTGAAAGTCCGTAGATTCTACGCTTGCTGCGATAGCAAACAGTTACTTTCCAGCTGCTATTATCTCCAGGGTCTGAAAAATGTCAAAAATTATAAGTCATGGTGAAGAAACCAAAATATATATTTAGTACAATTATTTGAAGATTTTATCTTCATATTCAAAGTATATCAGAAAGCTGAACTCTTTTGAATTAATAGTTCACCAGTAAAATGTATGAGTTATCTTTCTTTGACTACAGTCACTGATGGAGGAGTTATTTCCCTTTGATTGGTCTGATAATACAGAGTTTTCCTAATAAAGAATCATCTTACATTCTTACATTACCACTGGTACCTAAAAATTAGTTGATTTTGTGACTCTCTACCTATACCTGTTTACATGTGTAAAGTGTGATCCCTTGTCATGGATCCGATGCTTGACCAGCTTACTGCTCAGTGATGACATCCTACTAAATCAGAAAATCAAGTTGCCGGGAGAAAATGCCTTTCAGACCTGTGCTCAAATTTGGAAATAATTGGTGATAGTTGAAAATGAATTAGTTTTAAAAATACATATTATTTTTTCTCAGTTTTATCATAATATTCTGCCTATTGCCACCCGCCCCCCTAAAAAAACAAAAAAAACCCCCAGAATTAAATACGCACAATCAGTGCCAATAATTAATATCAGAAAAGTCATATCATTTTAAGGAGGCTGGGTGCATGGAGCCCTCTGAAACTTGGAAAAAAGGAATAAAAATAGGGTCTTAGACATGTTCTAAAGTAAATCTAAATGAGAGCATATTGATGTCACGTAAGTCTTCCGCCAGTCTAAAGGGTGTATATTCCTGATATAACCGTCTGTGTTTAAGTCCAAATAATACCATTTCATGTATATCCCTATTTTATTTAAGTGTCATAATTTTGTATGTAAGACAATATAAAATATTAACAATGCAAAATTAGAGAGGTCTATCTATTTTAGATACAAACAAATTTATAAATATAATTCTGTAATAATATTTGCATGTTCAACGAGATATCGATGATTAGCATAACAATTAATGATACAAGCTTATTAAAACCATGGCAAGCAGGCGATAACAGCTAGGGATGAGGAGGCAACATTTAGTTAAGAAGATAAAGGTGTTCTTACAAAACATAGTAAAGAGCGATTAGAAATAAATATGTACATATAAACCGCATAAGGTTAATTAACCTGCGCGTGCATGCATGTGTTACTGTTCATTTTTAGTGTTTATGAGTTATTTATAGTTCATGTATAAATATCTCGGGTGTGCTTAATGATTCTATGGGGTCGTGTGAACTTGTGCAGAACAGGTAGTTTTACTTAAATGTGTCCTATAATAAATTTTAAAAATTTTGCAATTAAAATAAATTTTGGCCTTTCACATTTTATTTTTAAACTCATCAATGCACAAGGAATTGAACTAGTCATTTAATGTAAATCCCCACAAATTTTACCTGCTCCATATACCGGTACTCAACAGTTTTTGGAAATGGATCTGATGAAGTTAAATTTATAGATTCTCCACAAGATCTTTATGGTGTTTAGGAATCAACTCAACCTCCACGTATCTTTATGGTGGTTTGGGACTCGATTTCCACAAGATCTGCATATTGGTGGTTAGGGGTTGTCCACAAGATCTGTATGATGGTTAATTAGGATTCCCCACATGATCTGCATGGTTGTTAGGGGTTGTCCACAAGATCTGCGTGATGATTTGGGAATCTTCACAGCAATCCTCAAGAGAAGAATTGGTTCAGACCAATTGAGTGTCACTATCTCCTAAGGCAGATGATCAGGAAGGCAAAAGATTGATTATCAATTTCAACATCGTGTTTGAAAAAGAATAAATCAAACCTGTACTGTAATCGCTTCAAATATTGCTTAAAAAATGACAACATATCTAATCCAATTTTCAATATGAATTTAGACACTGTGAGTCACATTAATACATTGATTCACAGATTGTTCACATTATTAAATGTATATAAAGAAAGGATCTTAAAAGGGTGGTTAATTGAGGCACAAATAAAAATTATGACATTTAAATTAAAGTAGCCAATCTTGCATATTCATAATATAATTGCCATGCCATATGTAATACATACATAAGTCACTCTTAAAAATCATCATGAAATTTGAAACGGTAAGTTCAAATAAGTGTATATATCCTAAATTCTGTAATATAACAACTCAAATGGCCTCTAAGTTATAGCCTAAGGGAAGTAACTCTAAAGAAATATTGCCATTCGCTAGCGGCTACATGTTCCTCACAATATACATGTATATACATTTTTCTGTACACTTTTATCATGCAGATTTGAGCAATTTAGCTGTAAATTTTAAACAAACTACTGAGAAGCCTGTTCCTGTTGAACCGAAATCTTTCAAAATAAATTGATATTTTCTCAGCAGTAAACATATGTACATGTACATGCAGCCTAGGTTTCAACAAAGGCTTTTTCATTCCAGTATAGAAACACCAAACATTTAAACTTTAAAGCTTTGTATTCTGTTAATTGAAGTTATTAAACTACTAAGAAGATTCCTGTTGAACCAAAATCTTTTTGAAATATTTTAATATTTTCTCAGTAATAAACACATGTACATGATGTATAACCTAGCTTTCAGAAAGGCTTTTTTCACTCCAGTATATAGAAACACACACATTTAAACTTCAAAGCTTGTATTCTGTTATAAGTGGAGTAAATATTAGCAATAAGCATCTTACATGCACTTGTTTGATACTATATTAAAATAAATAGTCGATCAACCCCATATACAGGCAGAAATCCCTTGCTAGCTATTATCACCAGCTCTTATAATTAATCCTATAAAGAGAATTTTTTTGGGGGACGCCAGCCGCAATGTTTTAATTGCAACTTTGGACAGGCACATAACAGTGTTTTTCAAAGTTATTAAGGAATTAAGGAATTAATGGGAACTAGACGTACCAGAAATACCAATTAATGATTAAAAAAACTATTCCAATAGCAGATCAAACTTATAGGTTGACATGATCATATTTGCCTGTGGTCCGGGAGCAAAGTGGACCGAAAACCCTTGGCTAGCCAAGATGGGTACATGATCAACAACTTCACAAACAGCAGAAACCTGTCTTGATCATGCATAATTTCCAATTCTGTACACTATTATAATCCTTGCATATAAAAATATTAAGGAAATTAACCTCTGCATGTAAAACCCTTCCAGCCAGAACACAGGCGATATACTGTGATTCTATTCCTAATAGAAAAATCAGTACCTAAAAACTCCTATTTATTTGTTTAACATTAAACATTCATTGCAACTTACATGTACATACGTATATATACTACACGAGGTCACCGTTGACTGCTGAGTACTGGTGCAACCCTTAGGTGGGAAAAACCTTCCATTGTATCATACCACAAATGACAATTAAGACAACTTTGGATTTGTGCATGCTCTTTAAATGATGGTCTTCTGAAAATAAATCAGAACTTATTAGTTAACGATATACTTTACTGGTCACATGTAAGTGGGGATTCATATTTACATGTAGTAAGTAAAATTGTACAGAACAGGTCATTTTTGTAGATTTGAATAAGATTTTAAAAGCATTTGACATAGGTGATAAAAATTGTAGATGACGTCATCAATCATATTGACTTTTGACCATTTTATGTGACCATACATTAAACAAACACAAGTTATTCTCCACATAGAAAGCTCATGAATCATACAAAATCAAATGAACACTGCTGAAATGTAGGTTTCGAATTGATCAAAATATGCGGTGCATCTATCATGTGTACCTCGACTTTGATGTACCACAGTTCTGCGTGGAGAACAGGCCTCTGAATTTCTGTCAAAGAGAGAGATATATACCCAATCTATATGTCAGAGGGTCGTTAAAGAAATAGCGAAGTCTGGATTCGTACTCATATCTGCTTTTATATCATATAATAAAAAAGAAACCTATAGAACACAGAAAACACATTCACAACACAACATACGTTGACGAAAGACAATTACAAGTACTACATATTTGACTAAATTATAAACACAATGGTTTTCCCAATTATAATGCCGGTGATTTACCAACAGTATCACTGAATATGATGTTACAGTTTTGTTTAACAGTGATCTTTCAAGGTATCCAGGACTTTAAATAATAAATAAAATACTGAATCTTTGAAGATCAGGAGTAGATTAGTACATGAAACTAACGCCGTAAAGGGTAGATTCTGTGGGTAATTAATTCTTGCCATATATGCTGGATTTGGCGGGACTTGCACTTATATAGTGAACGCAGTTAGTAACGCATGTATATTAATGACTTAAAAGTTGTCTGTCATTGGTCAGTGAGACGTATATATACCTAAACCTGAGGCGAGTTCAACAGAGCGAGCGCTTGCGATCGCTCGCCAAAATTTGTGTTGCGGGTATAGGGAATTTTGGCGAGCGCTCGCGCTCGCTCGCTCTGTTGAACAGACCTCTGGTCACTAAATGCTAAAATTAGAAAAACCACGTGACCTATCACAACTTATTACAACATCATGTATACAGCGCACTGATGAACATTAAATGAATAAATATGAACTGTGACACATATAAATACATTGTATTTATATATAGATAGGGTATACATTTCTCTCTTCCCCTACATTTAACGGCTTATTGATAGAAATAATTAGGCCTAACACGTTATGCTTGGAGTGAGTGAAAAGCGTGATTTGTATTTGTTTCTTAAGATAAAGTATTGAAATTAACTTTCACCGGAGTACTGCCATAATAACTCTGTATTTGAGAAAATACTCCAAAGAACTTATTTAACGGATGTTTCGTACTACCTGAAATCAAACTTTTTCTTGTTCGTCTGTAGACCTCATTTGCAGAAGGATAAAACGTACGCTCAACTAGGACCCCAGGTCACCTGCTTATTCACAACTACCAAATCTGTGCACTCCGCTACAAAATGTAGTGCATTACAACCGCAAAGTGAAAGTAGAATAACTAGTACCACTACTTAGCCTTTAGAAATGATATACAACAGGCAGAAATGTATTTTTATTAAAGAATACCCCTCTAAGTATTGGAAGTACACTATAGAGGATAAAAATTCAACATTGACTGTTATTTGAAAGATATATGATATACGTTATATAGACATAAGGTGACCTGTGGTCCCCCTAAGGATATATAAGTTAAATGTAACACAAAATCCTCCTCATTAAAATATCAAAGTACTTCACCTTCTTACTCTGTATACGTAGGTGTAGCCTGTAGAAAGAAGTAGTTTTGCCCTCCCCGGCCACCCACCCATAGACTTTTTACTGATACTTTAATATAATGGTAAAATGATTTGATAATAAATTACATTAGATGACATCTGGTTTCCGTAATGGATGCATGCCAAAACAGTTTTGTATAAAAAAATATCTGAAATTTTCGAGCCCGTTAGTGATGAGAACTGTGTGATATTTTTTTTCCATACAGAGCTGTTTTCGGCATATATCGTACTAAAACACTGCTATTGAATTTCATTGTTGATTTACCTGAGACAGTCTGATTTTGAAGGATATCAGTACTGTAACCACGAGTAACGGTCTTATTCTAAGAAGCTCACTAATATCGGACTGTACATGTAAAATTTTAGACTGCTGGAACAAAGGAATGACATCAAATTTGTGTTCTAACTAAAGATACATCATATACAACAAAGGCAACCTTATAAACGTAATGCTCTAGCTAACACCTGGTCTCTTTATTGTCATTACGGAGTAGGTGTTCCCCTGTCTACAGGTGTTGCATGAGGGTTGGAGTTCACCACTCCCCCCCCCCCCCCCCCCGCTCCACCTACCACTTCCCTGGACTGGATTTTCACTCATCAAATTAAAAAAATATATTTAAATTGCTAAAATAAACATAGTAAATACGGACCTTTTGTGAATTGCATTTAAGAAATAAATGAAGACGAGCAAATCGTCACCCCTTTACCCCCCCCCCCCCCCCACAACTTCATTTGACGACAAAAAATAAGGAATAAATGTGATCGAAATGTGTACCGTTTTTGCTTATTTATAAAATCAAAGTCTGAACTTTTGTGTTTAGTAGATTAGAGTATAATTTTTCACACACCACATTTTTAACCTGTTGTCTCCTAATAAGTTATGCAATCTCTGGTCTCCCAAATGATGTACAATATATGGCGAACTCTGGTTTACGTATTTATTATCATCTTTATGTGACACATGTTCCCTCTAACAATTATGTTCTTCCTAATAAACAATATAAATATAGTGCATGATTTTCGTCTTGTAAAAAGACATAAGATAACCTCTGGTATCCGTATTGATTTTCAAAATATAACATTGATTTAGAAGCTAAGGTGACCTGTGGTCTCCTTATAGACATTGGTTTCTTTACAGTGGATGAATTCTGCATGGTAATTCTCCATCTTGTAAAAAAAAAAAAGGCATCTGGTCTTTGTATTAATGAACAATTTACTACAATAATTTAGGTCTAAAGGTGACCTCTCATCTCCTTATTGATAATTCATAAAATTTTATCCCTAGTCTCTCTACCGTGGATTACTTTGGTCTCTCTAACGTGGATTACTTTGGTCTCTTTACAGTGGATTACTTTGGTATCTCCACCTTATAAAATGAAATAAGGTGACCTCTGATCTCCTTTTTAATTAACAAAATTATTACGACACATATCCAAGACCTAAAACGAACTCTGGTTTACCTACAATAGATATTTCATAATTCTTCATCTTGTAAAATAACATCAACGGATCTCTGATCACCGTATTGATTTACAGAATTAATAATTATACTACATCAATTTAGATCATAAGGTGACCTATGGTCTCCTTTTGGATATTCCACTTAAGGTGATCCTTGGGTCCCCTACAGTAGATGACTTTTTTTAATCTCCATCTTGCAAAATGACATTAAGTGACCTCTGGTCTTCGTTATTAGTTAACAAAAATATAACGACATAGATCGAGTACCAAAGGTAACCTTTGGTTTTTCTACAGTGGAAGGCTTGTTGGGAATCTCCATCTTTTAAAATGACATTATCTGACCTCTGGTTAACGTATTGATCTTTGAATTAAATCTAAACCTTTTTGAAGCTAAGGTGACCTCTAAATTCCTTTTAGATATTCCTCTTATAATGACCACTTGGTTTCTCTACAGTAAATGACTTCAGGTAAATGTCTATCTTGGAAAAGAAGGTGACATCTGGTGTTCGTATTTATCAACAAACTATTACATTGATTTAGGACATATCGGGACCTATCATCTTGAAATTCCATTCAAGCTGACCCATAATCTAACAAATGGATGACATCTAGTGAGTATACATCTTGTTTAATGACATTTGGGGACCTCTGGTATCCTATTGATAAACAAAATTATTGCTACATTAATGTAGGACATAAGGGGACCTAAGGGCTCCTCATGGATATTTTACTAAATGTGACCTCTACTCTCCCTACAGTAAATGACTTATTTAAATCTACATCTTGTAAAATGACATTAGGTGACCCCTGATTTCCGTTATTAATGGACAAAATTATAACGACAGACATTGCTTTCCAAAGCTGACCTTTAGTGGATGGCTTCTAGGGATATCCATCTTGTTATGACATTAGCTGACCGTTTCTATATCAAAATTATTTTATTGATGAAGGACCTGAGGTGACCTCTGGTCTCCTTGTGCATATTTTTACTTCAGGTGACCCCTGATCTCCCTACCATGGCTGAATACCTATCATGTAAATGACATAAGGTGACCTCTGGTCTCCCTATAGATAAGGAAAACAATCATTTAATTGATAGGGGACATGAACTGACATCTGGTCTCCTTATGGGTGTTTTTGTAAATGACATATGTTGACATCTGGACTTCATGTCATTTTAAGAAAATTAAAACTACATTTGTCTTTAGACCCAGGTTGACGTCTGGTAGCCTTTTAGATATTCACTTAGGGTAATCCCTGGTCTTCCCTCTGTGGATGGTTTTGGTAAATCTTTACCTTGAATATTGATATTTTGTTAAAACTCAGGTCTCCATATTGAATCAAAGAATTGCAGCGTCAATGTAAAACTGTTGGTGACCTCTGGTCCCTTATCGATTTTTTACTTAAGGTGACCCCTGGTCACCCTACCGTGAATAACCTTGGTGAATCTCCATCTTGTAAAATCATCTGAGGTAACACCAGGTAGTCAAAGAATAGATGAAGACTGATTAATCTTCATCTGCAAAATGCATCTGCCGGCCTCCAGTTTCCGTATTGATTTACAAAATCACTACGACATTTGTGTAGGTAATACATGTAAATAGGCCACTTCTCTTTCTCTCATGATATTTCAATTACTACAGTGGATGACCGGTAGCTCTCAATCCTGTAAAATGACATAAGAAGACCCCTGGTCACCCTACAATGGATGACCAATGACTCTCCATAGTGTAAAATGACATAAGGTCATGACTGGTGACTCTCTGTCCTGTAAAATGACATAAGGTGACCCCTGGTCACCCTACAGTAAATGACCGGTGACTCTCTGTATTGTAAAATGACATAAGGGGACCCCTAGTCACCCTACAGTGGATGACCGGTCAATCTCCATACTGTAAAATGACAAAGTGACCCCTTGGCACCTTTCATTGGATGACCAATGACTTTCAATAGTGTAAAATGACATAAGGTCATGACTGGTGACTCTCTGTCCTGTAAAATGACATAAGGTGAACCCTGGTCACCCTACATATATGACCGGTGACTCTCCATAGTGCAAAATGACATAAGGGGACCCCTAGTCACCCTACAGTGGATGACCGGTTACTCTCCATACTGTAAAATGATATAAGGTGACCCCTGGGCACCCTTCAGTGGATGACCAATGACTCTCCATAGTGTAAAATGACATAAGGTCATGACTGGTGACTCTCTGTCCTGTAAAATGACATAAGGTGACCCCTGGTCACCCTACAGTAAATGACCGGTGACTCTCTGTATTGTAAAATGACATAAGGGGACCCCTAGTCACCCTACAGTGGATGACCGGTCACTCTCCATTGTGCAAAATGACATAAGGTGACCCCTGGGTACCCTTCAGTGGATGACTGGTGACTCTCTATCCTGTAAAACGACATAAGGTGACCCATGGTCACCCAACAGTAAATAACCGGTGACTCTCTATATTGTAAAATGACATAAGGTGGCCCATGGTCACCCTACAGTGGATGCCCTGGTCATCCTACAGTGGATGACCGGTCACTCTCGATAGTGTAAAATGACATAAGGTGACCCCTGGGCACCCTGCAGTGATGACTGGTGACTCTCTATCCTGTAAAATGACATAAGGTGATCCATGGTCTCCTTATTGATATAAAGAATTAATACAACAGTGATAAAAAA
The DNA here is from genome assembly GCF_025612915.1 of Magallana angulata. Classification (NCBI taxonomy): domain Eukaryota; kingdom Metazoa; phylum Mollusca; class Bivalvia; order Ostreida; family Ostreidae; genus Magallana; species Magallana angulata. Next base: position 54,456,336 of record NC_069118.1, read on the forward strand.
AAAATACCTCTGGTCCCCTTAGGCATATTTCAATTAAGGTGACCCCTGGTTTCCCTACGTTGGATGGCTTTGGTAAATCTTCACCTTGTATATTGAAATATTTCTTAAATCTGGTCTCCGTAATGACTCAAAGAATTACAACATCAATCTAAAAACATTGATGACGCCACTTATTCATTTTTCACTTAAAATGACCCTTGGTAAACCTACAGTGAATAACCTTAGTGAATCTTCATCTTGTAAAATGATCTGAGGTAACACCAGGTAGTCAAAGAATGGATGAAGACTGATTAATCTTCATCTGCAAAATGCATCAGCCGACTTTAAGTTTCCGTATATATTGATTTACAAAATCATCACGACATTTGCGTAGAAAATACATGTAAGGAGTGACTTCTCTTTCTCTCATAATATTTCACTTAAGGGGACCCCTGGGCACCCTACAGTGGATGACCGGTCACTTTCCATCGTGTAAAATGACAAAGGTTCACAAAATCATAACGACATTTGTGTGGGAAATACATGTAAGGAGGTGACTTCTCTTTCTCTCATGATATTTCTGTTAAGGTGACCCCTGGTCACCCTAAAGTGGATGACCGGCAACTCCCCATAGTGTAAAATGACATAAGGTGACCCGTGGACATCCTTCAGTGGATGACTAATGACTCACCATCCTGTAAAGTGACATAAGGTGACCCCTGGTCACCCTAGAGTAGATGACCGGTGACTCTCACCTTATGTCATATAACATGATGGAGAGTCACCAGTAATCCACAGTAGGGTGCTCACAGGTCACCTTATATCATTTTGGAGAGTCACCGGCCATCTTCTGTAGGGTGACCAGGGGTCCCCGTATATCATTTTACACGATGGAGAGTCACCGGTCATCCACTGTAGAATGATCAAGGGGGTCACCTTTTATCATTTTACACGATGGGGAGTCACCGGTAATCCACTGTAGGGTGACCAGGGTTTCCCGTATATCATTTTACACAATGGAGGGTCACTGGTCATCTGTAGGATGACCAGGGGTCACCCTATGTCATTTTACACAATGGAGAATCATCGGTCATCCACTGTAGGATGACCAGGGGTCACCTTATGTCATTTTACACTTTGGAGAGTCACCGGTCAACCACTTTAGGGTGACTAGGGGTCCACTTATGTCATTTTTAACTACTGAGAGTCATCGGTCATCCACTGTAAGGTGACCAGGGGTCACCTTATATCCTTTAACACGGTTGAGAGTCACTGGTTATCCACTGTACGGTGAACAGGGGTCACCTTATGTCATTTTACACAATGAAGAGTCACCGGTCATCCTCTGTAGGGTGACCAGGGGTAACCTTATATCATTTTACACGATGGAGAGTCACCGTTCATCCTTTGTAAGGTGACTAGGGGGTCCCCATACTGTGGAATCATTAGATTTCGTGGTGGCTCAATTTTCGTGGAATTCGTGGGTACCTCTCATCCATGAAATAACATCCTCAACGAATTGATATATTAGGGTTATAAAGTCATATTTCCTTTTGTAGATATATAAGAATACACGAAATTACGTCCCCACGAACCTGTAAAACTTAAGTCATCGACGAAAATTGGCCCCCACGAAAATTAATGATTCCACAGTATATCATTTTACATGATGGTGAGTCACCGGTCATTCACTGTAGGATGACCAGGGGTCACGTTATATTATTTTACACAATGGAGAGTCATCGGTTATCCTCTGCAGGGTGGCCAGGAGTCACTTTGTCATTTAACACTTTGGAGAGTCACCGGCTGTCCACTGCAGGGTGACCAGGGGTATCCATATGTCATTTAACACGATGCAGAGTCACCGATCATCCAATGAAGGGTGCCCACGGGGCATCTATGTAATTTCACACAATGGAGAGTCACCGGTCATCCACTGCAGGGTGACCAGAGGTCACCTTATGTCATTTCACACGATAGAGACACACTGGTCATCCACTGTAGGCTGAACAGGGGTCGCCTTATGTCATTTTACACGATGGAGAGTCATCGGTCATCCTCTGTGGGATGATTGGTGACTCTCCATTGCGTAAAATGACATACGGGGACCCCAGGTCACCCTACAGTGGTTGACCGGTGACTCTCCATTGTGTAAAATGATATAAGGTGACCTGTGGGCACCCTGCAGTGGATAACTGGTGATTCTCCATCCTGTAATATGACATAAGATGACCCGAGATCTCCGTATTGATATAAAGAATTAATACAACAGTGATAAAAAAAACTTAGGTTACCTCTGGTCCCCCTAGGCATATTTCATTTATTCATTGTGTAAAATGACATACGGGGACCCAAAATCACCCTACAGTGGTTGACCTGTGAGTGACTCTACATTGTGTAAAATGATATAAAGTGACCTGTGGGCACCATGCAGTGCATAACTGGTGACTCTCCATCCTGTAATATGACATAAGATGACCCGAGATCTCCGTATTGATATAAAGAATTAATACAACAGTGATAAAAAAAACTAAGGTTACCTCTGGTCCCCCTAGGCATATTTCAATTATTCATTGTGTAAAATGACATACGGGGACCCCAGGTCACCCTACAGTGGTTGACCGGTGACTCTCCATTGTGTAAAATGTTATAAGGTGGCCTGTGGGCATCCTGCAGTGGATAACTGGTGACTCTCCATCCTGTAATATGACAAAAGGTGACCCGAGGTCTCCGTATTGATATAAAGAATTAATACAACAGTGATAAAAAAAACTTAGGTTACCTCTGGTCCCCTAGGCATATTTCAATTATTCATTGTGTAAAATGACATACGGGGACCCCTGGTCACCCTACAGTTGTTGACCGGTGACTCTCCATTGTGTAAAATGATATAAGGTACCCTGTGGGCACCTTGAAGTGCATAACTGGTGATTCTCCATCCTGTAATATGACATAAGATGACCCGAGATCTCCGTATTGATATAAAGAATTAATACAACAGTGATAAAAAAAACTAAGGTTACCTCTGGTCCCCCTAGGCATATTTCAATTATTCATTGTGTAAAATGACATACGGGGACCCCAGGTCACCCTACAGTGGTTGAACGGTGAGTGACTCTGCATTGTGTAAAATGATATAAGGTGACCTGTGGGCACTCTGCAGTGGATTACTGGTGACTCTCCATCTTGTAATATGACATAAGGTGACCCGAGATCTCCGTATTGATATATAGAAAATAATACAACAGTGTTAAAAAAAACTTACGTTACCTCTGGTCCCCCTAGGCATATTTCATTTATTCATTGTGTAAAATGACATACGGGGACCCCAGGTCACCCTACAGTAGTTGACCGGTGACTGACTCTGCATTGTGTAAAATGATATAAGGCGACCTGTGGGCACCCTGCAGTGGATAACTGGTGACTCTCCATCCTGTTATATGACATAAGATGACCCGAGATCTCCGTATTGATATAAAGAATTAATACAACAGTGATAAAAAAAACTAAGGTTACCTCTGGTCCCCCTAGGATATTTCATTTATTCATTGTGTAAAATGACAAACGGGGACCCCAGGTCACCCTACAGTGGTTGACCGGTGACTCTTCATTGTGTAAAATGATATAAGGTGACCTGTGGGCACCCTGCAGTGGATACACGATGTAACTGGTGACTCTCCATCCTGTAATATGACATAAGGTGACCCGAGATCTCCGTATTGATATAAAGAATTAATACAACAGTGATAAAAAAAAACTTAGGTTACCTTTGACCCCCCTAGGCATATTTCATTTATTCATTGTGTAAAATGACATACGGGGACCCCAGGTCACCCTACAGTAGTTGACCGGTGAGTGACTTTGCATTGTGTAAAATGATATAAGGCGACCTGTGGGCACCCTGCAGTGGATTACTGGTGACTCTCCATCCTGTTATATGACATAAGATGACCCGAGATCTCCGTATTGATATAAAGAATTAATACAACAGTGATAAAAAAAAAAACTTAGGTTACCTTTGGCCCCCCTAGGCATATTTCATTTATTCATTGTGTAAAATGACATACGGGGACCCAAGGTCACCCTACAGTGGTTGACCGGTGAGTGACTCTGCATTTTGTAAAATGATATAAGGCGACCTGTGGGCACCCTGCAGTGGATTATTGTTGACTCTCCATCCTGTTATATGACATAAGATGACCCGAGATCTCCGTATTGATATAAAGAAATCATACAACAGTGATAAAAAAAAAAACTTAGGTTACCTCTGGTCCCCCTAGGCATATTTCAATTCTTCATTGTGTAAAATGACAAACGGGGACCCCAGGTCACCCTACAGTGGTTGACCGGTGACTCTCCGTTGTGTAATATGATATAAGGTGACCTGTGGGCACCCTGCAGTGGATAACTGGTACCTCTCCATCCTGTAATATGACATAAGGTGATTTGAGATCACCGTATTGATATAAAGAATTAATACAACAGTGATAAAAAAAAAACTTAGGTTACCTCTGTTCCCCCTAGGCATATTTCATTTATTCATTGTGTAAAATGACATACGGGAACCCCTGGTCACCCTACAGTGGTTGACCGGTTGGTGACTCTGCATTGTGTAAAATGTTATAAGGTGACCTGTGGGCACCCTGCAGTGGATTACTGGTGACTCTCCATCTTGTTATATGACATAAGGTGACCCGAGATCTCCGTATTGATATATAGAAAATAATACAACAGTGTTAAAAAAAAAAAACTTACGTTACCTCTGGTCCCCCTAGGCATATTTCATTTATTCATTGTGTAAAATGACATACACCCTACAGTGTTCACAATTCAACAAATTACACTCAAATTTCGGTTGCTTTTTAAGAATGCCTTACTAAAGCATTGTAAATATTAAAATAGGAAAGGTGATTTTTGACCAAAATCGTGACCATGCCAATATAAGGTAACCTCTGGCTTTCGTAAATCTTCACCTTGTATTTTAAAATATTTATTAAATCTGGTCTCAATATTGACTCAAAGAATTACAACATCAATCTAAAACCATTGGTGACGTCACTTATTCTTTTTTTACCTAAGGTGTTCTATGGTTATCCTACAGTGAATAACCTTAGTGAATCTCCATCTTGTAAAATAATCTGAGGTAACACCAGGTAGTCAATGAATGGATGAAGACTGATTAATCTCCAATTTGCAAAATGCATCAAATGACCGGTGACTCTCCATACTATAAAATGACATACGGTGACCTCTGGTCTCCCTAAAGATAAAAATTATTACTCCATTGATTTCAGACCCACGTTGACCTCTAGTCTCCTTGTGAATGTAATTTGATATTTAGCCTTCTTACAGTGATTGACTTTTGGTGAATATCCATCTTCAAAACTACATTAAGGTGACCTTTGGTCTCTCTATAGATTCACAAATTATTACTTCATTGATCTAGGACTTAAGATCGCCTCTGGTGTAATTTTGAATAGTTTACTTAAAGTGACCCATACTCTTTAGACTAACAAAATTATTTTATTGGTTAAAGACCTAAGGTTACCTCTGGTCTCCTAATGGATATTCCACCTAAGAGGACCCCTTGTCTTCCTACAGTGGCTGAATTATGTTGAAGCTCTCCACTTGTAAAATCTTGTAAAATGACATAAGATGAACTCCGATCTCCCTATAGGTGAACAACATTTTTATTTGATTGATTTAATACCAAAGGTGACCTCTAGGCTCCTTACAATGGCTGACTTCTGGTGAACCTCCATCTTCAAAAATGACAAAATGTGATGCCTGGTCTTCTTATAAATTATTAAAATTATAACAACATTGATAACGGACCTATAGTGACCTCTGGTCTTCCTTTGGATAATCTATTTAAAGTGACCCCTGGATTCTCTACAGTGGATGCCTTCTGGTGCAGCATCCTTTACACATTTTTTTAAAGATAGAGTTTGGTGGTGAACTTTAAAGCATCAGATCTACCTTAAATTTTAGAAATTATGTTTTAAGCTATAAACTATATCTTTTTGTAGAATTTTATTATAAAGGAGATTAATATAATATAAAAATGGTCACGATCATCGAACCTCCTTAATATGTGACCTCCGGTCTCCCTAAAGATTACCAAAAAATTATTACTTCAGTGATCTAGGACCAAAGATGAACTCTGGTGTCATTATAAATGGTTCCCTTTAGATTAACAAAATTATTTAATTGGTTACCTAAGGTAACCTCTGTTCTCTTTATTGGTGTTCGAAGTAAGGTGACCACTAGTCTCCCTACAGTTGCTTCTGGTGAATTAATCTCTATCTTCAAAAATGCATAAAGGTCAGGCCTCTGGCCTTTTTTTTGGATATTTCATTTAATGTGATCAATGGTCTTCCTATATAGATTAATAAGGTTATCATTTCATTGATTTAGGACCCGAGGTGAACTTGGTCTTCCAATATATTACCAAACTTATAGCAACACTTGATTCAGGACCTAAGGTGATCTCTATTGATATCGTTTTTATAATGATCACTTGTTTCTCTACAGTGAGTGGCTTTTGGTGAATCTGTATCCTTAAAAATCTATAAATCTCTAGGCACGTAGCATCGTTTTTGAAAGTGGGGAGGGGGGGGGGGGGCAGAGTCATCCAAAAAATCTTAAAACTCTTGATAAGCAAAAAAAAAAAAAACAGTTCCCCAAAGTCTTCAAAATCCTAATCCATGGGGGACTGGGGGGACTGGGGGGGGGGCAGCCCCCCTTCCCCGATGCTACGTGCCTGGACCTCTTATTTCCCTATAGATTAATAGAATTCATAGGACCTAATATAATATGACCTCAAGGCATATTATGAATATTTCACTTAAAGTGACACCTACTCTATTAATTACCAAAATTATTTTTTCTCTCTTCATATTTAGGACCTACGGTAACCTCTGGTCTCAAACGAACATTCCACTTAATTTAACCCCTGGTCTCTCTAAAATGACTGACTTCCAGTAAATATTTATCTTGTAAATTGTCATAAGATGACCGGATGACATCTCTCCATTGATATTACACATTAGGTGACCCCTGGTCCCTACAGTGGATCACTTCTGACGAATCTCAATATTGTAAAACTGACACTAGGCAGATGTTAGGTAACTTTTGTTTCCGTATTGATTGACAAAATGATTACGACATTGTTTTAGGACGTAAGGTGACCTGTGGTCTCCCTATGGATATAGAAAAAAAGAAAGTAGATTTACATTCTTATCTTCACTTGTAAAAGAGTTCCATAAGTGCTCATTAATACACTCATTTTGGAGAACTATTTTCGGGTGACCCAAGGTCCTAGTTGAGCGTACGTTTTATCCTTCTGCACCTCATTTGTAGCAGACACCAACAATTTTATGCATTACGATCCCGATTATAATTGAAGAGTCTTTCATGCGCACCTGAGATGCAACACAAACATTCTAATCTATAGTTTTTAATTATCCCGATTCACCCA